>NW_015401105.1:0-5375 GCF_001527695.2 Protobothrops mucrosquamatus
GAGCTTCAGCTGCAAAGCTGCATGGAGATGAAAATGAAGGCAAAGAAAGAACAGTTTAAACAATGCAAGGAGAACCCCTCCCTGATAATGTTCCACTGCAAAAACTGCAAAGATCCAAAATGCTCAGGAGATGACATTCAAGTTATTTTAAATATGCATCATGTCAATGTAAAAAAGGAATTTGCGTAAGTCCGCCTCTCTGTGTGTGTGTGTACCTGTTTGTATTATCATCAGGGTGTCTGTTCTGATTGAACACAGAACATAGAACAGAGTTGGAAGGGACCTTGGAGGTCTTCTAGTCCAGGGGTCCCTAACCCCCAAGCCACGGAACAGTACCAGTCCACTGCTTGTTGGGAATTGGGCCATGCAAGTGGTGGGTGATCATGCAAAGCTACATTTGCACATGGGCAGGAGCTAGGATGTGTGCATGAAACCATCCACCCCTTCCCCACTGCCACCACTTCTGCAGTCTGTGGGGCTAGAAAGGTTGGGGACCACTGCTCTAGTCCAACCCCCTGCTCAAGTATTATACCAACAAGTATTGCAAATCAGTTGGGGTACAAAGAAAGGAGAAATCAGAAATTTAAAAATATAATAATAATAACAACAACAACAACAAACAACAACAACAACAATAATAATAATAATAATAATAATAATAAAGTTGGAAGGGACCTTGGAGTCAGCTAGTCCAACCCCCTGCTCAGAAAGGAAACCCTATACCATTTCAGATAAATGGTTGTCCAGTCTCTTCTTAAAAGTCTCCAGTGATGGAGCGCCCACAGCTTCTGAAGGAAAGCTGTTCCATTGGTTCCATCGATTGAATCAGTGCAGTGGTTGCACTAATTGCTAATCCACTGATTGCATTGCTTAGGATTCTTTTTTGAGCTAAACTCTCATTCATGCCAATAAAAATGGAAGTTGTAATCTTGCTCTGAAATTATCCCTCTAGTTTGATTTGGCTTAATGATGCAATGTACCCATACACTAAAAGGGCACCCTTTTCCTGACAGCCTGGAACAATGTTCTTGTAATGCTGTTCAGGAGTCTATCCAATAAAGAAGTAGACGGGATCCAGCCATCAAGGCAGGGAAAGACAAGAGGGATGTCTACAGGCAAATCTCTAAGCAGAGTTACTGAATACCAATAGTTTAACTGAAAATAGGCAAATCTCAGTTGCTGCCGTAACTGCTCATGTGATCATCGATCGACTGTAAATTTGTGAATTCTCTTTGATCATACTACCTATTTTGAGTAGGCAGAGATGCCAACCACAGAAACCAAAGTAAATTGGTAGCAGTGGATATTCCAAATACAAGTCGATACAGGCTTGTGATGTAATCCAGTGTTTTGACTTAGGAAATGTAGTCAGTATTGAACATCGTTGCCCCTCACCCAGTTCATTTTTTTTTTTCATAACTCCCTTTTATACCTACATCTGACTAGTGAACTTCTAGAACTCGCTACAAAGCTAAATACCACTAGCAAAAGGGTGAGGATTTCTGGCCTGTAGACTTGGTGACTCATCCAGCAGAGAGGGTTGAATCTACAGGAAGTGTCAATGATGCTTATCTGATAAGATGAACTTCTTCCTGCCTATATGAAAAACTAGTCACAACTTCTTTCTTTTCAAAAGTAAGTTGTTCCGTTTTTCACTCCAGGAACCTTTATATCGTAAGGGAAAATAAGACACTGCGAGCAAAAGAAGCAGATTATCAAACAAACGGGGACATTATCTGTAGAAATTGTGGCCAGGTGAGTGTCGGAATTAATTAATTTGGATGTCTTTGGGTTAGTCCTGGGTTGGACTCTCCAAATACTGTGAGCCATATCTCCCAAAGACCCTCACTTTGGGTTATGATGATGGCTGGGAATTGGGAGTTCAGGAACAACAGATTCTTGTATTGGTATATTCCTAATATGATTTTCTCACTTTTTTTTTTCAGATATGGGGAACTATGATGGTATACAAAGGTCTAGATCTTCCTTGCTTAAAAATAAAAAATTTTGTGGTATATTTCAAAGATAAGAAATGCACCTCAAAAAACATATACAAAAAATGGGGAGAACTAGCCATTAACTTTCCAGCTTTCAGTTATGCAGATCATTATATTTCTAGTGAAGAAGATTAAGAAGGCTGAGAGACTCTAAAGACAGATGGGAACTTTTTCCGCCTTCAGATTTCAAAAGACTAATTTAAAGACATATTTTTCTTATGCCTCAATGACTGCAGATATTGTGCAAAAACTTTCCATTTTTTTTCATATCATTCAGGCTTCTGTATTTCTGAATAGAGACAGTTCAGATCTTAGTCACTGTGTGAAAAGAAAAAAAGGAGTTCCTGGGGCTACATCTCTAACCAGGATGTAAAATGATTCAGTGTGAGAATTTACCTTTTACTTTAATGGGATGCATAGGATACAAAAGCCATACCAATATAGAATTATTTTATTAAATTGCATAAAAGATCAGAAAAATGTTTTATTTTGTAAGTCAAGGACTACCTGTCACTTTAGGAAAATTCTTACAGAATTATAATGTCAATGCTGCTAACATCAGATGTTCTTGCTTGACATTATATGAAGATGCAGACATTTTCTATTTAACCTGTGTATTACTTTTAGAGTTAAAATTAGATAGTGCTGGAAGGGAGGGGGGAAGAATGTACTTGGGGACTAGTTAGCCATAACAATATTTCAGTAGGGTATTTTTCAAGGTTAGTTGTAATAAGAGGAGATAATGGGAGGGAAAGTTCACACTTCAAACTAATTGGAGAATGTGATTAATGACTGTTAAATGAAGGAGTGAGTTATGCTTTGTTATGTTGTGTTGGGGGAGGAGAATTCAGATTTTGGCTTCTCTATGTACGTGCGAAGCTATGTTGCAATTAAAAGATTCTTTAAGATAAACAATGCCTCAAAGTTCTTTGAAGAGCTTCTTCTTTCGGAACCATGACATATGAAATATAAATCCTATATCTTTTGGATCAAATTTATGCAAAAGACTCTTATATTCTGGACTATAGACCAGGGGTCCCCAACCCCTGGTCTATGGACCAGTACCGGGCCGCAGCATGCCAGCAACCGGGCCGCACAAGCAAGCAAAGCCCCACCCATGGGATGCAGGCAACACACAAAACCACGCCCCTCCGGTCCACAGAAAAACCTCTCTCCATGGAACCAGTCCCTGGTGCCCAAAAGGTTTGGGACCTCTGCTATAGACTATATTACAATATATTTGTATTTTACCTAGATGTTTCATTCTTTTAATTACTTGGCAGTTTAAAGTTTAATTTATATGCTAAATGAAAAGAAAAATCATTAAGTGAGTCTTTAGTTCTCTTTGGGTTGATGGTAGTTTTTTTTTAACTCCATCCAATTTCCTTGCTTTCCCTAGATGACTATTTTACATGACTAATATGACTACACTAAAAGTCTAATGCAATAAGTAAAATTGTTCTCAACAATGCTTACAAAGAAACGAATTGAAAATACAAGTATTTCACATGTTTATGGATTCTGATATGATGCTTCCACTTAGCCATTTTTATAAAGAATTCAAAAAACATTGCTGCCTCTGGGTTTTCTTTGCTATTTATTCTCTGACGTAGCTTTTATATATTGATTTGTTTTTGTAGTGCTAACCCATTCCCCAGGCAAATACTGATGAACAGGGTTGGTGGAAAGCTTTGGATCCAAAGGCCAAGAAGCTTTGGCTTCAGACCATATGGGGAAGGTGGTGAAAATATTGTCTTTCTGGCAGCTGCAGGGGGCTGTTATGTCATCCTGGAAAAAGATGCAGCTGTTGCTCTAAGATTGCAGCTGCTTCTACTATATTTCTTTCACTTTGGGCTGTGAAGCACTTTTTCAGATCTGAAGCAATACACAGTCCAGCTGATGAAGCTTGTGTTACTTACAAGTTTCTTTTTGCTGCTTGTTTTTTAAAGACCAGCTAACTATAGTTCTTGGTCTAGGACTATAGTCTAGTCCAGGAGCCGTGGTGGTGCAGTGGGTATAATGCAGTATTGCAAGCTAATTCAGCTCACTGCCACGAGTTCGATCCTGACCAGCTCAAGGTTGACTTAGCCTTCCATCCTTCTGAGGTCGGTAAAAGGACGACTCAGATTGTTGAGGGCAATATGCTGACTCTGTAAGCCGCTTAGAAGGGGCTGTAAAGTATTATGAAGCAGTATATAAGTCTAAGTGCTATTGCTTTCAGTTCACTTAATTGAGCTATATCTTTTCCAGAATTATTTCTTGATTAGTCTGTTTCGGTTGTCTATAATCAGGATAGTGGGATACTGTATGCTTCACAATTCCTTCTTTGCAGCCAAAGGAACTTTAGTAAGGAACTGTTTATTGATTTTTTTTATGCTGTTTTGCAGTTACTAAAAAGATATATTCCATTTGTATGTGCCAAATCTCCCACTATGAAAGGAACTCTGTTCTCTACCCTTATCAGAGCCATTCTGTAATTACAGAGCCTTTATCCATTATCTTATTGATTCTGGACAGCTTGTTATCGTCTGTATGCTTAGATTCATCTTCTAGGAAGATGGGTGAATATCTTTTACCTATGGGTTATTCCTCCTTTTGATATTGTTATATATTGCTTTAATTATGCAATTAATTGTTGGACTATAGGCTTCTCAAGATGAGTTATGATTAGAATGGCATAGAAACCAAATAAAATATTGTTGTCTTCCCAGAAGATGAATCTAAGCATACAGACGATAACAAGCTGTCCAGAATCAATAGTGGGAGATTTGGCACATACAAATGCCTGCTATTGCTTGTCCGGCTTGTCTGATATCAGGGGAAATGCTGTTCCAGAAAAGATGTAGTGGGGGAGCATGACTAAGGAGGATGGGTTTGAGATCCCTGCAGATGACACTCCCTAAGGGTTAGGATCCAGAGAAACCCTTCCCTCAGATCTTAATAGAAAGACGGTTAAGAGTAGATAGTGCCATGGATACCTAGGTCTCAGAAGAGGCAAGGTTTTAAAGGTGACAAACAACAACCTAGAAGCATACTGGTAATAAGTACAACTGTTAAAGGAATTATATAGGGAAACCGAGTGATGCCCATAACATATTTAAGCCACAGTTCTAGACTTCCAAGTGTTTTTCAAAGTCAGCCCGATGGAGTGTGTACTGCAATAGTCCAAACAAATAGTAAAACAGTCCGTTTTTTAAAATACATAATAGCTGACTCACTGCTCCCTTTGAAAAGTATTTATACTTCTTAGAATTGAAACTAAGACTAGTTTTTCCATTGCCTGGTTTTGCTGTTTGCTTCCATTATATGTTGTTTTTATTATTTTTGGTGTACTATGAGCTTTCCAGAGCGTTTTGGAGTTGGGTGGCATCAAATCAA
>NW_015401106.1:0-5372 GCF_001527695.2 Protobothrops mucrosquamatus
TTCCACAATCCAAAACTGGAAATTCATGACTATAAATGAAAACTAACACTGGTTTTCCATGGTAAAAGAATGAACTATTTATGAGCATTTATAACTATGATTTCCGAAGCAGCTATGTATGCACTAAGCTGTCATGCCACTAGCCCAACCTTAAGAGGCTTCTCAATCAGCATGTTGTGGGATGGTTTGTCAAATGATTTGCTTAAGTCAAGATATACTATCGCTAAATAATTCTGTACAATTCTTACAATCTATCAAGTCATCTGATAAATGTAAGGTAAAATTTATCCAGCAAGATTTGTTCTTGACAAATTTATGCCAATTAGCACATTATTCCCAAGACACAACCAACCTCTTTATGATCTACTCTAAAATCTTCTCAGTTATAAATATCAGACTGACTAGACTGTAATTGCTGGGGCTTTTGTCTCCCTTTTGATTTTTTTTAATTGCTTTCCTCCAGTCATTTGACCCTTCAACTCTTCTTCAGGATTTCTCAAGGATAATACATTCAGCCACACCATCAGTTCCAACAGTCCCAGAAGGCAAACTATCTGGTTTTGACATTTTAAACTTGGGCAGAATAAAGAGGCATTCCAGACCATGTTTGTATCCCTCTCAAATTCCAGTCATGCCCCTTTAAAATTCCCTGGTAGAAGTTAGAGAAAACTGAAGGAAAATTCTGCCTTTTCTTTTGGACATGTTAGCAATTTGCCTTTTTAATTGAGCAGATGGTTTATTGATTCTTTTCCTTTTATTTTGAACATTCCTTCAAAAGATATGAGAAAGAACCACTTCTTCATGAATTATTACCCTATAGTAGTAAAGGAGTAAGCACTTCCATTGAGCTATTTTCTTAGAAGAGTACATTCCCAAAAGGATTACCCATGATGGGCAAAACATGACATTAGGAATATTCCATGCAATTATGTATTGAATATAAATAATACATGTAATGGATTTCATATGATTTGATAAATAGAATATATTTATGCTTGAAGAACTTTGGATTGGCATCATTAAAGAAGAAGCAAACCACAAAATGCAAAAAGCAAAAAAGCAAAAAAAAAAGTCTATTGATTCTTCTGAGCTCTTTTCCAATATTGCATCTCCTGCCATGGGATCCTCTTGATCATTACTATGAGTTGATTAAAATCCATTTTTTGAAGTTTGAAATACATGTTTGACTGTCTTCAATTTTAATTGCCCTTTAATTAAGGAATTATGGCATTATAAAGTCATCTCCTTCCATGTTCCTGCTTCTTCCAGTTCCTCAACTACATCATGTTCTGGTGTCTTCATTTATTCTCTGAAAGAAGAAACTGTCAGCAGAATAAGTCAGATTTCTTGTAAGGTTCACAATTGGCAGAATTTGTCTCCCAACAGATGTTGGAGTAATTAAAATCTCCCATCACTATGACATCATTTCTCTTTGAATGATCTGTAATTTGCTTTTAAATAATCATCCACATCTTTGTTTGGAAGGAAATAGTGGGCAACAACATCAGCAATATTGCTTTTCTTTGTTCTTCCACTTGTTTTAACACACATGATTTCTATGGCATTTCCATGTTCATTAATTTTGATTTCTGAGCAAGAATGGATATATTTTTAATACAGTGTAACTCATCCTCCAGTTCAATCACTTCTGTTCTTTTTGAACAAATGTTATCTTACTTTCCAGCAAATGAGCTGTCCCACTCATTCTCCAGTATAACTATTAAAACATGTTTGCCTTATTGTATTGAGAGTTCAAACTTTATCTTGTTTGTTTCCCATACTCTGAGCATTAGTGTTAGACAGTGTAAGCCATAAACCAATGTTGTTTCAGACTTTTCCCGGAATAGTTTAAGCAGCACATTTTAGCAACTGACCTACTTTCTACTGTACAAAGACATTTTTCTGAGTTCCTGACTATAAAGTATGCATTTCTACCAATTCCGGGATTAAGTTTAAAGCTTGCTTAACCAATCTCCATGTAAGGATCAATCAGGTGGACTTTTCCTTAACTGGTAGGCAATCTCCATTTTCTTTTTTCTACTTCCTTGGGAATAATCTCTCCTCTATGGATAACTGAAGAAAGTAAGACACCAACCCATAAAGATCAACATACAATAAAGTAGAGACCAGTAAAAGCTAGATAAAGTAATTTATTTCATAGACTACTTTTGAACTGTTGGATTTTTAATGTATCGGGGAAGTGAGGGGGAGAGATCCTGGTGAAGGATAAGATGCAGAATTCAAGGTCCCGAGAAGTAGAATAGAATAACAGAGTTGGAAGGGACCTTATAGGTCATCTAGCCCAACCCCCTGCTTAAGCAGAAGACCCTATACCATTTCTGACAGATGGCTTTCTAGTCTCTTTTTGAAAGCTTCCAGTGATGAAGCACCCACAACATCTGAAGGCAAACTGTTCCATTGGTTGATTGTTCTCACTTTCAGAAGATTTCTCCTTATTTCTAGATTGAATTTCTCCTTGATCAGTTTCTATCCATTGTTGCTTGTCTGGCCCTCAGGTCCTTTGGAAAATAGGTTGAGCCCCTCTTCTCTGTGACAGCCTCTCAAATTTTGGAACACTGCTATCATGTCACCCCTGGTCCTTCTCTTCACTAGACTAGCCATGCCCAGTTCCTGCAACCGTTCTTCATATGTTTTAGCCTCCAGTCCCCTAATCATCTTTGTTGTTCTTCTCTGCACTCTTTCTAGAGTCTCAACATCTTTTTTATAATGTGGTGACCAAAACTGGATGTAGTATTCTAGGTGTGGTCTTAAGGCTTTATGGAGTGGTATTCAATCAAGTGATCTTGATTGAATCTTTCTGTTAATGCAACTTAGAATTGCATTGGCTTTTTGGGCTGCCGCCGTACACTGCTGCCTCATATTTAATTGATTGTCTACTAAGACTCCAAGAGCCCTCTCACATTTACTGCTATTAAGCCAGGTTTAACCCAATCTATATGTGTACGTTAATACCACTTTACAATGCCTTAGTAAGGCCACACTTGGAATACTGCATCCAGTTTTGGTCACCACAGTGTAAAAAAGATGTTGAGACTCAAGAAAGAGTACAGAGAAGAGCAACAAAGATGATTAGGGGATTGGAGGCTAAAACATATAAGGAACGGTTGCTGGAATTGGATATGTCTAGTTTAACGAAGAGAAGGACGAGGGGGGACATGATAGCAGTGTTCCAATATCTCAGGGGCTGCCACAAAGAAGTGGGAGTCAAGCTATTCTCCAAGGTGCCTGAGGGCAGGACAAGAAGCAACGGATGGAAACTAATCAAGGAGAGAAGCAATTTAGAACTAAGGAGAAACTTCCTGACAGTTAGAACAATTAACCAATGGAACAGCCTGCCTCCAGAAGCGGTGAATGCTCCAACACTGGAAGTTTTTAAGAAGAGACTGGACAGCCATTTGTCTGAAATGGTATAGGGTTTCCTGACTGAACAGGGGGTTGGACTCGATGACCTCCAAGGTCCCTTCCAACTTTATTATTATTATTATTATTATTATTATTATTATTATTATTATTATTATTATTATTATTATTATTATTATTATTATTACTACTACTACTACTACTACTACTACTACTACTACTACTACTTTTGGTTTTTTTTGCCTAAATGTAAGATTTTACTTTTCTCTACATTGAATTTCATTTTATTAGATAGGGCCCAGTGTTCAGGTCTGTCAAAATCCATCTGGATCTTGAGCCTATCACCTAAGATGTTGGCTATTCCTGCCAGCTTACCATGTTTCCCCAAAAATAAGACCCGGTCTTATATATATTTTTGCCTCCAAAAGAGACAATAGGTCTTATTTTTGTGGTAGGTCTTACCCGCTTACCTCAGGACCACTGAAGCCAGACCTCCCACGCCCAGACACCTGTCGTGCTGCCGGCCCACTTTTTCTGCAGCCACTCAGGAAAATGGAGGCTGGGGGGAGGGGTGACAAGCGCAAGTGGCAGTGAGTGGGCACAGAAGAAGTGGGGCAGCAGCCAGGCTCCTTGATGGGGCTGTTAGTGCCACTACCATGAGGCATGACAAGTGTCAGGGCATGGGAGGCCTGGCTGTGGGGGCCCTACGGCAAGGTAAGCAGTTTAGGGCACATGGGGGCAGCTCCCCCATCACCTGACCTCACCTTGTGTGTATCACCAGACGGAATGGGCAGGCAGACGGCTGCACAGGCTCTTAAGTAGGGCTTATATTAGGCCTATCTCTGAAACTCAAGTTAGGGCTTATTTTCGGGATAGGTCCTATTTTCAGGGAAACACAGTAGTATAATCTGAAAATGTGATGAGTTCCTCTTCTGTTCCTTCATCTAAGTCATTTATGAAGATATTAAAGAATACTGAGCCTAAGATGGAACCTTGTGGTACTCAACTGCTTACTTCCCTCCATGTAGACATAGTACCATTAAGGAGTACTCGTTGAGTACAGTTTGTCAGCCAGTTATAAATCCATTTGGTGGTGATGCTATCTATCCCACTTTTTCTAGCTTACCAAGGTTGTGGTCTACTTTGTCGAATGCTTTCCTGAAGTCTAAATACACTATGCTTTCCTGAAGTCTAAATATACTATGTTCACAGAATTTCACTGGTCTACTAATTGAGACACTTTGTCAAAGAATGAAATGAGATTGGTTTGGCATGATCTATTTTTAAGAAACCCGTGCTGACTTCTAGTTATTACTTTATTTGTTTCTAGGGTTTCTAGACACACCCAAGAACTTTTAAGGCAGTTCCATTGGGATGTTTTTGATCACATACCCCCATAGCTCAGATTTGGTGCCGAGCGACTACTACTAAGGAATTTCAAACCTTGTAAGATGTTATGACAAGTGCCTCAATTTGAATGGCAATTATGTCAGAAAGTACTGTAATGTCGTAGTTTTCTAATGTGTATAATAAAAATTCTGTATTTGTGAATGTCTGTCATTGATAACCAAACGGAGGTTTATTTCTGAATTGCCCTTGTAAGTTGAGGACTACCTGTATTTTCTCCCATTAAGATTTTTGTTGGAATGAAGGCTTAAGGTAAACATCTACGATGGTGAAATTTTGTTTTTGTTTTCAAAACCAATCATATCTGAAAAAGTAACAATGTAACAATAGCAATCTGAGCCTCCTGCAACAATTAGTTAGCTCAAAAAAACTATCAAGAGAAATTCGAAAATAATTCTCAAGCACATAGCAGAAATCCAAAAGCTTTTTGCAGGGGAAGACAACTTGGAAAAATTCAAGGCAATTTCTGTATTAGAATGAAGCTGTGTATAGTTTTATAGTTCCAATTCTTTAAGAATATAAAATACAGTATCTGTTTAATTACACAACAATGCTCAGAAGAAAATCTCTCCTTGCTGGATATG
>NW_015401107.1:0-5370 GCF_001527695.2 Protobothrops mucrosquamatus
GGGGGTTTCCTGCCTAAGATTTTCCATTATTCCTTTGGGGAAATATATTCTGTCCTTTTTAATATCCCCCCCAAAATATTTCTTTCTCTGGGCAGGCTGACTTCCCACACTAACTTAACAAGAGCAGTGATCCACTTAACATCTGTGGCCAGTGGTCATAAAATGGGGCAAAACTCACTTAACAGTTACCTTGTTTAGCAGAAGAAATTTTGGGCTCAATTGTCGCAAGTCGAGGAGTACCTATAAAGCTAATAGGAGCAAACAGGCTATTTTGGGAACTGAAATTCAGTCCTTGGTCTTTCTTCTCAAAACCTTTTTTTTAAAAAAAGTTCACTCTACTTTAGATAATTCCCCCAGGTACAGTAATTGTCCCCATCTTTACATAAGGTTGCTTCCTACTCCTCTTTAACTCAGCACAGTGAGTCACTTAGAAAGAAAAGGGAGGCAGCCCACAGATTTGAGCTGTGATTCCAAAGTGAGAAGAAGTGTCATTTGCAGGGCAAAATCAAGTTTTGTGTTGAGGACACATAAATTAGGTAGTTAATCTGGCAGAATTGGGACTTGCAGCCAATCGGATGAAGAGCAAGGACAAAAAAAAAAATGTTCCAGTTCAGAGTTTCTTTAGAAAAATAGATCTATAAGTTTGCTTAATAAGTAATCAGTTAAGGCGATATCACCCATCCACAAAACACACCCACACCCTTACCTTTGCACCCTAGGTGTATTTGCTGCATGACTTTTAATACAATTAAAATTTAGAGATGTAACAGGATGGAACAAATGAGTAGTAAATCAGAGCTGGTTTTAGATAATTGTCCCTCCAAATTGTGCCTGGCCTTGTCTTACTAATTCATGTATTAATATATTTTTATTGCCATATTTCCCAAGAACACGTGGATGAACCTTGTTAAAGTATTACAATAACTTTATCAATCAGCTCAGCAGTAGAATTAAAACTGATACGAATTGGTGTCCAGCAGCAGGATGCTGAGACCCAGATACCTTCTAAATGGCCCTATTTTCAGATCTCCCTGAAGCTCAGGAAGCAAAGATGCCATTCATATCTCCAGCTAGAGCAGTGGTTCTCAACCTTTTTAATGCCGCGACCCCAACCGGTCGTAAGCCGAGGACTAAACCGGTCGTAAGCCGAGGACTAAACCGGTCATAAGTTGAGGACTACCCAACCGGTCGTAAGTCGAGGACTTTCCCTGCCCGGGAGCGCCACGCATGGGTGGTTCTGCCCCCTGCGCCGGCTGAGGCGTAGCTGGCAAGCAGCAGAGACGGAGCAGGCCGACCACCAGCTGGCCCAGCCCAAGGGAGGTAAGGCACCCACCGGAAAAGGGGAAAAAAATGGCAGACAAAAAAAAATGGCGGACAGCCTTGCTTGGCGACCCCCATGAAATGATCGATCGACCCCAAATGGGATCCCGACCCACAGGTTGAGAACCACTGAGTTAGAGGTTATTCCAAAGCAGGGATCTTCAAATTTGACCCTTTTATGACTTGTGGACTTCAACTCCCAGAATTCCTCAGCCAGGATGGCTTTTGGTCTTGAAAATCATTAAATTTGTCATCCCCAAATCTGGGAGGGAAGAAAACTGCAGCATGTCCACATAGATAGTTTATTCCTTCGTGCACCTAATTCCCACAGCACTGTCTTAGGCCTAAAGATATTTACCCGTTTAGTAGGGCTGTGTTGCTGGTATCCTTCTCATCTTCTCACCTTCTCCTATTAGTATGATTTATCATTTGTTGTTTGTACCTTATGATTTATGATTATATCTCACGACTTACGATCTGTGACTTATCACTCTGTTCTTTGTATGTACACTGAGAGCTTACGCATTGGAGACAAATTCCTTGTGCGCCCAATCACACCTGGCCGATAAAGAATATTCCAATATGAGTTGAATCCCTTTCAAGTCAATAGACCTGCAGGTGCTATACCTGAGTGCCAAGCCTTGTGGGGTTTCAGAGGTCAATATCACTGTGACTTTGTTTTTGTTGTATTCTGCTTACCAGAAGGACAAGGGAAGGTGAGAAAGTCCAGCAGAGACCGGTATGAATGCCTTAGGACAGGAGTCCTCAACCCCTGGTCCGTGAATCAGTACCGGGCCACGGCATGCCAGCAACCTGTCCGCACAAACAAGCAAAGCCCCATCCGCGTGATATAGGCAGCACACAAAACCACGCCCCCTCTGGTCTACGGAAAAACCTCTCTCCACGTAACCGGTCCCTGGTGCCCCAAAGGTTGGGGCCTCTGCCTTATGAAATTGCTCTTCGACTTAAACAGATCCGAACTGCAGAAAGAAATGCTTTGTTTATATGCTAATTAAAGAGAAAATCCACAAGGAGGATTGTGAGTGTGCTGCTTGTTGAGTCACTTCCTAAAAACCGCACAGCTCTCCTGACGAACCAGACTTGGAAGCTTTTTGGCAGCTGACGCAAGGACCCACAACCACGGGGGGTTGCATGTGAGCAGCAGTTTGTACCAGTTAATATGTGGGCTGCTTCATTGGGTTTCGGGTGCAGTTTCTGAGGTCCTCCACTTAACAACCGTTCATTTAGTGACCGTTTGAAGTTACAACGGCACTGAAAAAAGTGAACATGACCGGTTTCCACACGCCTGTTGCAGCATCCCCATGGTCACGTGATCAAAATAGGAATGCTTGGCAATTGACCCATATTTATGACGGATGCAGTGTCCCAGGGTCATGTGATTTCCCCTTCGCAACTTCTGACAAGCCAAGTCAATGGGAAAGTCAGTTTCATTTAACAACCGTGGTTACTAATTTAACAGGTGCAGTGCTTCACTTAAACAGTGTGGCTTGTTAACATAGAAAAGGTTGTCAAATGGGGCAAAACTCATTAACAACCGTCTCACTTAGCAACAGAAATTTGGAGCTCAATTGTTGTAATTTGAGTACAACCTGTATTGTGCACTTGTGTGTCATGGACTAATTTGGCCTATTGCCCTTGCTATAGAATCTGCTAAAATGGGATTCTGGCTCTGTTTAAAAATTCTCATTAACAAAATGCTTGTCACCTTTCCAATGTCATCTGCACCACTAGGAGTGACATCCTAATGCTTATATGTAATCCCATTTCTTCAGCTGCGAGTCCCTGGTTCAGCATCACCTGCCCTCTCTTCCTGGAACTCTCCAGACTAGGAAACCAAAGTCATGCAAGCTGCTGTAACTTTTATTGCAACTAGTCCTTGACCTACGACTGCAATTGAGCCCAACATTTCTGTTGCTGAGCAAGGCGGTTGTTAAATGAGTTTTGCCCCTTTTTATGACTTTTCTTGCCGCAGTTGTTTGGTGAATCACTGCAGTTGTTAAGTTAGTAATATGATTGTTGGAATCTGGCTTCAAAAAGTTGCATAAGGTGATCACATGACCCCGGGACGCTGCAACCGTCATAAATATGAACCCGTTGCCAAGCATTTGAATTTTAATCACGGGGCCCCAGGGATGCTGCCACAGTCGTAAGTGTGAAAAACAGTTATGTCATTTTTTTTCAACGCTGTTGTAACTTTGAACTGTCCCTAGACAAAGGGTTGTAAGTCAAGGACTACCTGTATGAGGTTATAGAAATCAAATCTTGCAAATTTGAACGTGCTTCCTCCTTCCTCCCTTTATCTTCATGAGAAATATGGAGGCCTTGGCTGAGATGTTTGCTCAGGTTACAGTTTGGTTCTGGACTTGGGCTTCTTTTATCTGATGTTTGTCTTGGTAATGGCTCTTCCTCCTGTTTCTCAAAGTCATTCCTTCTACCTATTAAAGGAACATTTTGACTCCCATCACCTTCTGCTCTGTGGCTTATGGTGTGGCCGTGGAGGCCCTGCCCATTGCAAGAGACTGGCCATGTTCCCAAAGAATTCCAAAATGTAAACGGTGGGTGCCCACAAATGAAGTCCCCCCTCTCCTACTAAAGTGCATTTTCTCATCTGGTGCCCAAAGATGCACCATACTGCAACTTCAGGAATAGCCAATCACTATGCAGGTTAAGAACTCTGGGAATTGTAGTTCAAGGAGTTCAGAGGCCCAAAGCAAGGGAGGCTCTTTCAAACCCTGAGCTCTTGATTTCAGCCACAACCTCAAGATAGCTCTTGGCTACCAGTTCCATCATCTACACCAGTGTTTCTCAACCTTGACAATTTTAAGGCATGTGGACTTCAACTCCCAGAATTCCACAGCCAGCATTGCTGGCTGTGGAATTCTGGGAGTTGAAGTCCACATGCCTTAAAATTGTCAAGGTTGAGAAACACTGATCTACACCTTCTCTGTTGCAGGCATTGGGGTTCCTCGTGCAATCTGGGCAGTCTAGAAAGTGGCTCAGCTTCATCATGCTGTCTTCTTTCTTTCCACAGTTGATGGTGGAGGATGGCTCCTCTCCCAGGGGTAGAATTGGTGAAGACCCCTTTACAGCTGTACCGCTACCTGCTCCGTTGCTGCAGGGTCCTTCCTGAAAAAAACCTCCAGGATCATTACAAGCACACAATCCAACAGGTATACTGGGCGCTGTCCTGTGATTTTCCTTGGTGCCTTTTCTGAAGTTGATCTAGAGACAACGTGTTTCTCGGTCTCAGCAACAAATAAAGAACGGTTGCTGGTATTGTGTATGTCTAGTCTAATGAAAAGAAGGACTAGGGGTGACTTGATAGCAGTGTTCCAATATTTCAAGGGTTGCCACAAAGAAGAGGGGGTCAACCTGAAGGCATTACAAGAAGCAACGGATGGAAACTAACCAAAGAGAGAAGCAACCGAGAACTAAGGAGAAATTTCCTGACAGTTAGAACAATCAACCAGTGGAACAGCCTGCCTTCAGAAGTTGTGAATGCTCCAATACTGGAAGTTTTTAAGAAGAGACTGGACAACCATTTGTCTGAAATGGTATAGGGTTTCCTGCCTGAGCAGGGGGTTGGACTAGAAGACCTCCAGCGTCCCTTCCAACTCTATTATTCTATTCTATTCTATTCTATTCTATTCTATTCTATTCTATTCTATTCTATTAGGAGAGGCAGAAAGTAGTGTAGAGATGAGGGCCCTCAGACAACCAGGCCAGGCCTTATGCCTTGAAGTGCAGCCAAAGAACTGCTGACCTTGAATTGCAGCCAGAAACTTACTGGTAATCACAGCAGCTTTTAAAGCAGAGGTGTTACATGTGTATACATATCATCTCCCTTACAAGGTAGTTGAGAATAAAATGAGGTGTGGGATATAAATTGTTCTGGTTATTCAATCGTCTGTGGCAAAGCAGTGGTCACTAGGACTTTGGCCCTTTAAAGAAAGGTTTCTAATTAATTAATTTAATTTATATGCTGTCCATTTCACCAAGTGACATGGTGGCCTAGAGATGGAGCTCTCG
>NW_015401108.1:0-5370 GCF_001527695.2 Protobothrops mucrosquamatus
CCCCCCCCCCCTGCATCCACACTCCCTCAACCTTCCTACCTACTTCTCTCTCCTTCCTCCCCCTCTTAACCACGACCTCTCCTCTTTCCTCCTTTCCAACTATCCTACACATCCCATCACCTTCTTTTCCACCACCTCGGATGCAGTTTAGGGGTACTAGCCGATCATCTCCTCTTCTTAAAGACAAACATTTACATTATATTTATAAATACACCCAATTTTTTTATAATTCTACCCCTTCATCCCCTTCCCCCCTCCCCCCCGGACTTCCCAGAACTGAGTACAGGGATAAATACATAACATCCCAAGTCTAAAATAAGCTATCAATTCTACTGAATATCCAATCGAGCGAGTGACTTCAACAATCTGGCCATCACACCGGAGAAGGAACTCCGTTGAGCTACAAGACATTTCACTTTAAATGTCCGGGCACGGGAATATTTAATATCAGTGGCGAAACCGATTAAAAAAGGTAGCCGTTGTTGCCGTCAAAAGTCATACTCACTTAACAGCATTTGGGTCTAAGCTAGCGTATAAATAATATAAGCATTTCATCCTCTCTTCGGTTTCCAAATTGTGAGGAACGAGATACTGAGCGAAGATTTTCTCCACCAGCAATCTGCAAAGGAAAATAAATTCAGGCGTCGTTGAAACCTGCTTTTAGTTTAATACGTTAAGCTTTTTTAAAAAGGGAAGCTGTCCTATACACGGGCATACGACAGAGCAAGGTCTGCAAGGCCAAGAGGCCAAGAGGAAGCAATCCATTCCCATAATACATATTTGAATATGTCCCAAACGTGTTTTTTTTCCAGGAGACAACTGGATTTTCTTGTTTTTCTTTGAAGACATTTCACTTCTCATCCCAGAAGCTTCTTCAGCTCTGACTGGATGGTGGGGGAACGGAAGGATTTATACTCCTTGCAGACAACTGGTCATTTGCCTTCTTTTAGAGCAGTGGTTCTCAACCTTTTTAATGCCGTGACCCCAACCGGTCGTAAGTCGAGGACTAAACTGGTCGTAAGTCGAGGACTAAACCGGTCGTAAGTCGAGGACTAAACCGGTCGTAAGTCGAGGACTACCCAACTGGTCGTAAGTCGAGGACTTTCCCTGCCCGGGAACGCCGCGCATGCGTGGTTCTGCCCCCTGCACCTGCCGAGGTGTAGCTGGCAAGCGGCAGAGACTGAGCAGGCCGGCCACCAGCTGGCCCAGCCCAAGGGAGGTAAGGCACCCGCTGGAAAAGGGAAAAAAATGGTGGGGAAAAAAAATGGTGGAAAAAAAATGGCGGACAGCCTTGCTTGGCGACCCCCGTGAAATGGCCGATCGACCCCAAATGGGGTCCCGACCCACAGGTTGAGAACCACTGTTTTAGAGAGTCGTTGAGGCCACTTGGGAGGTTTACCAAGTAGTGCAAATGGGTGTGGAGCCTTCTTGGAACTGCTGAAAGGACTGTGTTGTAGGACTGCTGAGCAATTGTTGACAATACAGTCCTTTCAGCAGTTCCAAGAAGGCTCCACACCCATTTGCACTACTCAGGTGACCCTGAGGACACAGACAAAGCTCCAAGTGGCCTCAAGGACTCTCTAAAAGGAGGCAAATGACCAGCTGTCTACAAGGAGTATAAATCCTTCCATTTCCCCACCATCCAGTCAAAGCTGAAGAAGCTTCTGGGATGAGAAGAGAAACGTCTTCAAAGAAAAAACCAGAAAGTCCAGTTGCCTCTTGAAAAAGCCTTTGGGACAACTGAGGACTCAGATAAACCTCCCAGTGGCCTCAACGACTCTCTAAAAGAAGGCAAATGACTAGTTTTCTGCAAGGAGTATATATCCTCCCTTTCAGCAGTTCCCAGAAGGCTCCACACCCATTTGCACCACTCAGGTGACCCTGAGGACACAGACAAAGCTCCAAGTGGCCTCAAGGACTCTCTGAAAGGAGGCAAATGACTAGTTTTCTGCAAGGAGTATAAATCCTTCCGTTCCCCCACCATCCAGTCAGAGCTGAAGAAGCTTCTGGGATGGGAAGCGAAACGTCTTCAAAGGAAAAACAAGAAAGACCTCTTGAAAAAGCACATGACTGGATGACTCAGAATCTCCACAGATATTTGAACATGCATTTGCCAGACGTAAGCGGCCAGCCAAGTAGCCGGTCTCTACTAAAGGACGGATGGAAGGGTCGGGTTGCTTTTTGTGACTTTATTCTGGGGAAAGAGCAGATTCCCATCCACTTACTTATCATCGATGCTGTTCTGATAATAGATGTGCAAAAGTTTGTCCTTTATCCAGCTGACTTTCTCCGCTGCGTCTTTTCCAGCTTCAGCATGAAGGCAGTATTTCTTGTATAGCTGCGCAAGTCCCATCATTGCTTCTTTCCTTACCCGCCACTTAAACAAAACAACAAAAAAGAAACACACGCCCAGGTAGGCGCTTTAATTAAAAATGAAGGACCAGAACAGGTTAGAAAAGTTGTAGCTTGTGTCGCCACAGAAAAGTCAACCCTCTTTATGTTAAAGGCATTATCTTCTTATATATAAATAAAAATGTAAATGTTCGTTTGTTCAAAATCTTACATCTCCAAAAGTTCACCGACTGCTTTGAAATTTTGACACAACGTTGCATTCGAATACGCGCGTGTTTTTATATACCTACTATTATATAGACGTCACACCTGTGACAGGTAAACACATGTTTTGAAAAACAGCGCCATCTGTTGGCTGAGTGAACGAGAGCCACAGCAATGCGTGGCCGGGGTTCAGCTAGTAAAAAATATATCGGCAATTGAGGTTGTCCCAAAGGGGCTTTTTCCAAAGGCACTTGGATCTTCCTTGGTTTTTCCTTGAAGATGTTTCGCTTCTCATCCCAGAAGCTTCTTCCAGAACTGAACAAGCTTCTCGAACGAGAAGCGAAACGTCTTCAAGGAAGAAAACAAAACAACAAGACAAGAAACTCCAGTCGCCTTTTGAAAAAGCACCTTCGGGACGACCGTCGCTTGGATGGCTGAGAATCTCCACAGACCACTGAGATTGCAATTTTTAAATGATAAAAATTGATGCAATTATCGCGCGGCTGGTAGCAGCTGCCCCAAATTTTGGGGAAACCATTTTTATTTTGCAAAAAACACACCGCAGCGGTGGTAGGAAATGATCTCACGTACGCAGAGCAGACTCCCGAACAAGAAATGTCGGGTTTTGTCTTTGTCAACATAAAACATCTCGTCGATTTTTATACTCAGATCAAAGGGGACGCTGGCAACTGGGCTCTCGGTTCCAATCTGCCTTTCATTTATAACACAAAAGCATGCCGTTTTTTTTCCCCCACCCACACCCTCAGGACATCTGGGGAGTCTCTGATGCTGAAATGATAAGACGCAGGCCATTTTACCCGCTTATCCAGTGTCCTTTCTCTGACAAAACCCAGGAGCTGGTCGTTGACTAAAGAAAGATCTCGTTTGCCCGCAGTGATGATTGTGACAATGACGTCATGGCGGATGGCTTCTTCCGGATCGTGGGATCTCACTTTTAAGTACTCTGGTTTCAAAAAAGAAAAGCATGTTAACTTCCACACACACAAAAAAATACGACGTGTTCAGGCACCTGCAACTACAGAGCAAAGCCTTTAGGAATATTAAAATTATGAGGTACGAAGCGGAACAACACATCGTCAACAAAACCTGTTTCTAAGTATCAGTTCAAGAAATGGACAGCCGTTTGTCTGAAATGGCATAGGGTTTCCTGCCTGAGCAGGGGGTTGGACTAGATGACCTCCAAGGTCTCCTCCTCCTCACCCCCTCCTCCTCCTCCTTCTTCTGCCATATCCGTTATCGGACGCTGGCGATCCTGTTGGCGATCCTGTTTTTATCAGCAGCTGCACGAAAAAGTGCTGCTGAGTTTTGTTCAAACCAGTCCCTTAGATTTTGAAGGTCCCTTCCAACTTTTATTATTATTATTATTATTATTATTATTATTATTATTATTATTATTATTATTATTATTATTATTATTATGGATCATCGCACAGTCAGCCAGATGTTCAGACTGGATTTGGCATTTCGTCTACCTATCGAGTCCTTACCCAGGACCTGGGATAGGCAGATGTGGATGTTTGACGGTATTACAGATATCGTCGCAGGATATTATTATTATTATTATTATTATTATTATTATTATTATTATTATTATTATATTATTATTATTATTATTATTATTATTATTATTATTATTATTATATACTTATAAAGTTAAGTAGGCAAGCAACTAATAAAGAATGACAACGGGAGATCTGGTTTGTAGAAAGGCTGCTGTACTGAGCTCATAATTTGATTGTATTTCACAAACGGATTGATAAAACATTTCCTCTTATTTTATACGTTGGGCGATGCAAGATTTAAACAGCATAACGTTTCCTATTCTTTCTATGGAGAAATATACTTCCAACATGCCTTTTCAGCCTCATAATCAACAATACTTTGATTATTATCAAACCACGGCTGCATCTCCACGTTATTTGTTTGAATCTGTTATCCTTCTGCTTTTTTTCTCTCCAGTTCTTCTGAATTAAGATATCTTACCAGTCAGATCCTTCGCTAAATCTGGGTGGTTCATTAAACAATGACTTGCAAATTTTACACTTTCCAATCTCACAGGAACGTGAATATCATTGAATCTAGAAGAGAGGAATAAATGAATCCAAAATTATATTCAGCTCCAGTGATGAATGCAATAAGCTAAATAGGCTTGTATGAAAGTGTGCTTTCTGAAAGCAACATACCGCAAATATATAATCCAGGGGTCTTCAAACTTGGCCCTTTTATGACTTGTGGACTTCAACTCCCAGAATTCCTCAGCCAGCATCGCTGGCTGAGGAATTCTGGGAGTTGAAGTCCACAAGTCATAAAAGGGCCAAGTTTGAAGACCCCCTGATATAATCCAACATACTGAATATCCAAGAAAAAAAATCTTCTATTTGGCTAAAACAGGGAAATGATAGATGGCATTTCAATTTCAAAATACACTACATGAATGTCATTTACCGTAATACAGTAAATACACAGAGTATTTTCTGTATTACAAATTTTACACAGGGCTTTTAAGAACAAGTAAAGTTTTCTTTTTTTAAAAAAAAGTATTACAGAAAAAGAATGGCTAAAATCAACCCAACCAAATATATATATATACAGGTGAATTTCTCACCGTCCAAGAAAACACTGCCAAAGTGGACGATTTTGCGTTGCAAGGTCCGAATCTTTGGAACCAAATAACTTTGCTAAAAGCCTTACAACAGCTAAGCGTTCTTCTCCATCATTGCTCTGTTGGTTAAAAAGAAAAAAAGGGTTGTTTTTTTCCCCCCACTCCGCAGGTAACAATTTATTAGCATTAAA
>NW_015401109.1:0-5369 GCF_001527695.2 Protobothrops mucrosquamatus
GGTTCTCAACCTATGGGTCGCGACCCCATTTGGGGTCGATTGACCATTTCACGGGGGTTGCCAAGCAAGGCTGTCCGCCATTTTTTTCCCCTTTTCCGGCGGGTGCCTTACTTCCCTTGAGCTGGGCCAGCTGGTGGTCGGCCTGCTCCGTCTCTGCTGCTTGCCAGCTATGCCTCGGCCAGCGCAGGGGGCGGAACCATGCATGCGCGGTGCTCCCGGGCAGGGAAAGTCCTCGACTTACGACCGGTTGGGTAGTCCTCAACTTACGACCGGTTTAGTCCTCGACATACGACCAGTTTAGTCCTCGACTTACGACCGGTTGGGGGTCGCGGCATTAAAAAGGTTGAGAACCACTCGTCTATGATGTGTGTGTGTGTGTGTGTGTGTGTGTGTGTGTGATAGGAGGGTGGTTCTGTGGTTTTATTGGTTACATGAATAATGTAAGCTCTGATTCCTTGCCCTACATTTGAATCAGTAATTACCTTTTTATTTCAATCTCATCATATTTTATTCCCAAGAAAAATGACTATAAATTCCTCTTTTTCAAAACAGCGCTTGTCCTCTCTAAATTTATGTCTTGAATATAAAATCATCAACATTTCATTTGCATATCTGTTTTACTTATAACCAAAGAATAAGTCTTAATCGGTGATCGATAGCTCTATTCTATACATTTGAAACCATATTGTGATGATATTCTGTGTAATAACAAGGAAGAAGCTGCTAGCAAGGCATTGTGTAACTAGGTCAGATACACATTCTGTATTTCCTCTAGATAATTTAATGGGGGAGGGGAAAAGTGGTTCCATTAATGTTTGTGCCACATTTGTATCTGATCAACAGCTGTTGTCAAGCTTAATCCTTCAATTTAGCAAACAAAACAAAAGGGGAAGGTGATCTCCCAGAACGCATTACATTAATACAAATGTATTGAATGAATCATAATTGTAGGAATTGTTGAGCTGTTCAGAAAGAACTTCAGCAAAGGGATCACTGGACAGGAAGAATGAGAAATAACTCCAGGCCATTTATATTCCCTATATACTCCTGTGAATGGCTTTATAATATCGGTATTGGGTTTCACATGCTGATCTTGTCAATCTGTTCAAACTGGCATCATTCAGCAGATCTGTGTAAGATTTAGTACGTGAGTTCCAGTGAGTTATCTCTCTTTCTGAAACCTCCTATGAATGGGGGAGAGAGTTGTTGGGTGTTGTGCTTAAGGCATCAGGCTTTCAGGACACAATCAGTTCTAGTCCTGCCTTAGGCACCAATGACCTTGACCTTGAGCAAGTCTCTCTCTCTCACTCTCTCTCTCTCTCTCTCTCTCTCTCTCTCTCTCTCTCTCTCTCTCTCTCTCTCTCTCTCTCTCTCTCTCTCTCTCTCTCTCTCTCTCTCTCTCTCTCTCTCTCTCTCTCTCTCTCTCTCTCTCTCCCTCCCCTGAGTAGGAGGCAATGGCAAACCACTTCCCCCAAAAAGGGAATTTGTCCAGGCAGTCTCCAAGAATTGGACACAATAAAGGAGAATATTTGTAGTTCCGGGTTGATATGAGGGATCCTTGGTGCCCTCTGAGCTTGCTTATTTTCTTGCAGATGTTTCATTACCCTAACTAAGTAACATCATCAGGGCTGGTCTGATCACTAGCACTGATGATGTTACCTAGTTTGGGTAATGAAACATCTGCAAGAAAAAAGCAAGCTCAGAGAGCAACAAGGACCCCTCACAATGGACACAATTGAACAGATTAAAAATGAAAAGAATAGATTAATAGATAATTAATAGATTAACATTCAGGGCCAGAAATAACTCAAGGTTCATCACTAGGCCCTGCTTGCTCTGGCTAGAACAATCTGCTTACTTATCCCAACTTGGCTTATCCCAACTCATGCGAAAGGCATCTTTTCTTATTCCGCATCAAAAGTTGTGTTTTCTAACCTCTGCCAGCAAAATTGGCACTGACCATCCATCTGCTGCACTGTATTTCACAACTTCGCTTCAATTGGCTAGTGTGTGCATGCCGCCCCCTATCCAGTCTTGGTCACTGCATTCCAGTACCATTTGGTCCTGGGTTGCTGGCCATTTGAAACAATGAACCAGCCAGATCTTGTAAACTAGAATCCAGCAACATTTTTAGCTTGTTGAAATTCTCCTAAGGGCTTGCCAAACTACATAGTGGAGAATGGCATCTGTATGGAATGTGCGCATGGCCTGAGATGAATTTGACAGAAGTTTCCCCTTCTAACTCAAAGGGCAGCAAGAACAGTGAACAGTGGAATAGTGCTGTTTGGCTCACTGGTCATCCTGTGAACTAATGAGATTCTAATCATGAACAAGCTATTACTATATTAATCAGGGAGTGGGAGGACATGGCTTCCAACTGTAGAAAAAGAGCCGTGGGGGCACAATAGTTAGAATGCAGCATTGCAGGCTAAACTCACTGCCAGTTTGATCCTAACTGGGTCAAGGTTGATTCAGCCTTCCATCCTTCTGAGGTCGGTAAATGAGGACCCAGATTGTCGGGGGGCAATATGCAGACATTTGTAAACCACTTAGAGTGTGCTGTAAAGTGCTATGAAGCAGTATTTAAGTCTAAGTGCCACTGCTATTGCTATATGATTTTATATTTCACTGACTGCTTCTGCTTCTCAGTCACTCTCCTCTTGGGTCCAGAGCCAGATGTTGATAATGGCAGAGACAATTGTGTGTGTGCGTGTGTGTGTGTGTGTGTGTTTAGGCACATAAAATTGAATGTGCAAGACCACAAATGGTAAGGTTGAACATAAAATATTTATTTAATGTGTTGATTGATCAATTATCTGACTTTCTGCCCTATGCGAGTCTGGGGCATCTGCTAAGAACCACACCACTTTAGGGTGCTCCCCATTATTCGCTGGAGTGAATGGCTGTTGCATGTCTTAAAATATGCAAGTAACAATAAGAAATGAGGCAAAGGAGCATCCTTTTGTGTTCACCTTTGGGCACTTTCGAATTGAAAATCAGGAAAACCAATGAGTGGGCATTAGAGAGAAGAGGTCCCCTTTAAGACTCTTTTGATCCAGGACCTCCTATAGTCAGAAGTCAGCAAAATGTGTAAGAGGATAAGTGTCTGTGATCAATTAAGAAAAGCTGTACGCATAAAAATAGGAAGAAGGTCTTTTAAATGCAGATTGCAGACTCTCTACTTCCTTTCTTCTGAGAGCTGTATGGAAAACTGTATCCCACCCTTCAGATCCACTCAGCAAGATAAGTATGAGTGTTGATTGTTGAGGCACTAATGTTTTCTGCAGCAGGACATAATGTATATGTTAAAACACATTTCCTGGGCTGAATATGAGAGAGAGTGGAATATGTTTTTCTGTTTAAGTGAAATAATGCAGGGAGGCAACACCATGGAATCCATTTGTCTTACATTTGCTTTAAAATGACAGGATCAAGGGTTGAGAGTGGAGGGGGGTGGTGGTAAATATCTTTTTTCTGGAAATGGTATAATTTTAAAAAACTAATCATCATGGAGTGGAAGCCTTAGCTAGTTGGTACTATCAGATCCATTACAAGGGCATTTTTTTTAATGACCGGTGAGGAGAACAAGCATCTCCTCAGGGTATACAATGAGGGGAATTCCATTACTGGCAGGGGAAATGATGTGAGTTTCCTCTGAGCAAGAAGGCCGACTGTTAACAATGGACTTCTATGCGTCTAGACCCTCAATGTGCTGAATCACTTTATTGGAGCTTTTACTGCAATTAGAGTATTGTGTTACTCTGGGAAACGGCCTTCTTTTGTCTGGAATGGAAAGTCCTTTTCCTCTTAAGGATTCAGAATTCTTCTACATCCTGGTAATTTATATTGGTTGAGTAACAGGCTGCATCCAGAATTGTTCTACAAGGCCAGGTCCTCAAACAGCAGATCCGGTGGGAAGCAATACCAAAAGATTTCCCTAGGTAATAAAGGAAATATCTCAACGAGACTTATTAAAACTTAGCCCTGCTCATTTTAGTAGGATATACTCTCAAGAAAAACGTGGAAATAATACACAGGTTTCACAGCATCATATGGCTTTGAATTTGGGGGTTGCTTCCATATATTTTGCTTGAATCATTATTTGTGTACAATTTCAGGGATTCCTCCGGTCCTACAGGATGTGTTGATGAACTAAACAGAGTGAACTGATTACTAAAACTTAAATTACCAATAAACTGAAAAGACCAGCTATCCATTCATTCGCTAAAAAATACTTTGAAACTGGCAGGAGGAATCTGTGATATAAGAATAACAGAATTTCAGAGTTGGAAGGGACCTTGGAGGTCCAACCCCCTGTTCAAGCAGGAAACCCTATAGCAGTGGTGGCGAACCTATGGCACGGGTGCCAGAGGCGGCACTCAGAGCCCTCTCTGTGGGCACGTGTGCCGTCGCCCCAGTCCTAGGCCTTCAATTGGGTTTTATAAAACCTTTTCGCTTTAGGCCTCTGCCACCATGTGCAAAAAAAAAAAAAAAAAAAAAAGATTCAATCAGTCAATTTCAACTTCTCACAGGAAAAAAAAGATCTTGATTGATTGAACTTTTTAGTGCCACCCAGTCTGCCATTACCACCACAGCCACGCCCACCCAATTGGCCACACCCAGCCAATGGGCCACATCCACCCGGCACCCGACGATGCATAAGTGGGTTTTGTGTTGCAGTTTGGGCACTTGGACTCTTAAAAGTTCACCATCACTGCCCTATAGCATTTAAGACAAATGGCTGTCCAGTCTCTTCTTAAAAACCTCCAGTGCTGGAGCATCCACAACTTTGGGAGGCAGTCATTCTGCCAAATAATTGTTCTAACTGTTATGAAATTTCTAGGTTGGTTCTTTTCTTGATTAGTTTCCATCCATTGCTTCTTGTGCTGCCTTAAGGTGCTTTGGAAAAGAGGTTGACCACCCTCTTTGTGGCAGCCCCTTAGATATTGGAACACTGCAATCATGTAGCCCCCAGTCCTTCTTTCCATTTAGCTAGACAAATTCAATTCCTGCAACTGGTCTTCATATGTTTTATCCTCCAGTACCCTAATCATCTTTGTTGCTCTTCTCTGCACTCTTTCTAGAGTCTCAACATTTTTTTAATATCGTGGTGACCAAAACTGGATGCAAAATTCCAAGTGTGGTCTTACCAAGGCATTATAAAGTGGGCATACAGTAGTCAGATAGTGATGTCAGTTCTCTATAGCAGCTCCAGCTAGGAAATTCCATGCAGCAAAGCTATGACCAGCTTGAAGTTATTAAATTTTAAATGAAAATGTATTTTTTTCACCTACTAATACTGTCATCTTTACAGCTGTATTCGTAGAGTTCTGGCTAGGCTCACTTGATTATTTTATATAAATAATATA
>NW_015401109.1:12389-13986 GCF_001527695.2 Protobothrops mucrosquamatus
AGCTAGAAATAATATGAATACTTTGCTGTAGGTTATCAAGATGTTTTTTTTACCTACTCTGGGATGGGAATTCTTCATCTTTGTCCTTTTAGATCTCTTTGATTAAGCATTTATTCCTGAAGAGGGAGGGTTGAACATGGCCTTTGAGGATCAGAAGGTAAAAAGGACTGGGACAAAATTTTATTTTACTGTGTTTTCTCCAAAATAAGATCAGGTCTTATATTAATTTTTGCTCCAAAAGAGGCATTAGGGCTTATTTTTCCGGTTAGGGCTTATATTTGGGGGAAAATGATACTAAATGCATCCCTCTGGCTGACGATCTTAACTGGGGTTTATTTTTGGAGTGGGGCTTATATTACATGCTAAGGCTTATTTTCCAGTTGGGTCTTATTTTTGGGGAAACACAGTAGTTGGGTGTTTTCTTCATTTTCAGATGATTGACTATAGGTGCATATCTTAATTTTGTTGTGGGTTTTATCCTTGTTTCTATTTGTGTTTATCAAAAGTATTGTCTTGGTTTGTTTTGGTTTTAATTATTATTGTAAAATTTCTCTTTCTTTTCCTTTGCTACTTTGTGTCACCCAATAGAAGCACAGTGGCTCGGTGGCTTAACAACACTGGAAATGGTCTCGGCTCCGGCTGCTCGAGCCCAAGCACTGTGCGGCAGGGTAGACTCCTGTCACTCGCTTCAGCTTCAAACATGTTCTATGCAAGTAGATAGATAGGTACCACTTCAGTGGGGAGACGAGTTGGCGCTCTGTGCAGGCAGTCAGATTCCTGATGGCTCTGAACCTTCCCAGTTGCAGTGCCCATTTGTGAGGCAGCCCTGGAAAGGGATGGGGCCTTGGGTGCTGTAGGAAGAGCCCCCTGTCTTTCTCTCTGGTGCGAAGCTAATTCTCCCTCCTGTGGCACACCTTGGGAAGTGTGCAAATGTGTCCTATAGTAGGGCTGGTATCTTAGCAAAGCCAAATACTACATTGTGATCTTCTGGCCACTATAACAATGCCATACACTAATAATAATAATAATAATAATATCACTCAGAAACCTTTTGAAATTGGTACAGGTTATGTGTAAAATTAGGCAATTGATTTTTTAAAAAAATAATGATATGATTGATCACCTCTACTTAAGTGTTTCTCACTTCTATCACCTTAAAGTTTCAATTTAACAGCTACATTTCCAGGGGAAACTTTAGACAAAACTTGCCTTAGGATGAACATCCCACCTTACACCTTACAGTTACAGAATTGCAACTGAAGTTTACTAACAGCTGTTATATTTGCCATTTCAGCATTTTAAGGTACTTTTACATCCAAATCTCAGGAGTTTTCTCCAGTTACTTTGTTGTTGTTAGTTGTGAAGTCGTGTCCGACCCATCGCGACCCCATGGACAATGTTCTTCCAGGCCTTCCTGTCCTCTACCATCTTCTGGAGTCCATTTAAGCTCACGCCTACTGCTTCAGTGACTCCATCCAGCCACCTCATTCTCTGTCGTCCCCTTCTTCTATTGCCCTCAATCTTTCCCAGCATTAGGCCCTTCTCCAGTGAGTCCTTCCTTCTCATTAGGTGGCCAAAGTACTTGAGTTTCAACTTC
>NW_015401110.1:0-5368 GCF_001527695.2 Protobothrops mucrosquamatus
GCCTAAGGCGGGACTAGAACTCACCGTCTCCTGGTGATTGGCCCAAGTCACCCAGCCGGCTTTCATGCCTAAGGCGGGACTAGAACTCACCGTCTCCTGGTGATTGGCCCAAGTCACCCAGCCGGCTTTCATGCCTAAGGCGGGACTAGAACTCACAGACTCCTGGTGATTTAACCAAAGTCATCCAGCTGGCTTTTGTATCTAAAGCGGGACTAGAACTTACGGTCTCCTGGTTTTTAGCCTGGTGCCTTAACCACTGGATCAAACTGGACTCTTTACAACTTCATAACATTCTACCTGTAAGAATTTCATCAGATTTTCTTTTCTCCTTATAAAACTGGATCAAAACTAGTAGGGTCGGGGTGGAAGGACAATTTATCTGCCTGGTACTAGTTTTACGATGAAGTCCCCATTGAAATGAACATAGATAATAATAATAATAATAATAATAATAATAATAATAATAATAATAATAATAATAATAATAATAATAATAATAATAATAGGAAGGGATATTGGAGGTCTTCTAGTCCAACCCCCTGCTCAGGTAGGAAACCCTATACCACTTCGGACAAATGGCTGTCCAGTGTCTTCTTCAAGACTTCCAGTGTTGGAGCATTCACTGCTTCTGGAGGCAGGTAGTTCCACTGGTTAATTGTTCTCACTGTCAGGAAGTTTCTCCTTAGTTCTAAGTTGCTTCTCTCCTTGATCAGTTTCCATCCATTGCTTCTTGTCCTGGAGAACAGCTTGACTCCCTCTTCTTTGGGGCAGCCCCTGAGATACTGGAACACTGCTATCATGTCCCCCCTCGTCCTTCTCTTCATTAAACTAGACATACCCAATTCCAGCAACCGTTCCTTGTATGTTTTAGCCTCCAGTCCCCTGATCATCTTTGTTGCTCTTCTCTGCGCCCTTTCTAGAGTCTCAACATCTTTTTTACATCTTGGTGACCGTGGTGATTAATACCTGAATTGTGTCCTGTAATGAGGCTGTGTTTGTCTTCCTCCGAAATTAGACAGGAACCCAGTTCCTGGTGGGGCCTGTTCACAACAACCCCAGGAATGATTCTTTAAGCCTAGTAACCCATCACCTCCTGGATTTTTAACCATCGTGTCTGATTAAGGTTTCTTAGGAACACAAAAACCTTGCCTGCAATTTTGCAAATCTTCAACGGGCCTTACCACGACACAAGATGTTACATTCTACGTATTTAAAAAAGGAAATACTAGTTGTTTAATGGAATCGATCACAAGAATTGTGATTTTAATTGTTCAGGATGGTGGTGGTGGGGAAAAGGATCGTTTCCTTGCATCTTTGTGGAGCGAGAGATGGAAGGGGGATTATACCTACTTTTCTGGCTTATACTCCAATTGTCACACCCTAGTGCCGTTAGTTAGACAATTACCTTAACAGTTCCTCGGCTCCAGCTGTCTGCCAAACCTTGAATTGCCTTGCAAATTAACCCGGGGGTTTATCACTTGTCATTAACTCTTCAAAGCTAGCTGGGGACTAAGATTTCCAGAAGCGTGCCCCTTTGGGAAGCCCAGTCTGGAAATACCACTTTGCCTGGCCAATCCAAGAATCCTCCGTCATTCCTGGAGACAGCGCAACAACGAGGCCCCAGGTTTGTCTGGCTCCGCATTAACCGTCCTCATTTTCCAATTGTGTAATAAAGAGGGAAGCCATGGACACAGCAGAGCAAATTATGTTTATTTTGAATTTCAGAACGCAGGGCGGTCTGTAGTGCCCCCAGTACGCTTTTCTGCATTAAAAGAACAGGCAATGCGTGAAGAAAGTGGGCTAATGAATTTGAATGAAGTGGGAAGCTGGCATCGGATAAAGCGTGTGTGTGTGTGTGTGTGTGAGGGCTAAGTAATTCTGCTTCTGGTTGTGAAACTATCACATTGCAAATGTGTTTCCAGAAGCTGGAAGAGAGAGAAGCAAACTCTAGTCCAGGGGTTTTCAAACTGGGCCACTTTAAGACGGGTGGACTTCAACTCCCAGAATTCCTCAGCCAGCCCTGAGGGCTGGCTGAGGAATTCTGGGAGTTGAAGTCCACCCGTCTTAAAGTGGCCCAGTTTGAAGACACCCTGCTCTAGTCTGGGTCTGCTATCCTGGTGTAGCAGATCAATTATTTGGACCAATAAGACCCCAAGGAGCTTTTTCAAAAAGCAACTGGGCCTTGTTTTGCCCTGAAGACGTTTCGCTTCTTCTCCGAGAAGCTTCTTCAGAACCGACAATTACTTCTCCAGAACCGAAGAAGCTTCTCGGGAGGAGAAGCGAAACGTCTTCAAGGGCCAAAAAAAAAAAAAAAAAAGCCCAGCTGCTTTTTGAAAACAACCAGGACTTGGACGACTGAGAATCTCCACAAACGTTGGGCTAGTAAAACTTCACGGAAAGCTCCCTTCCTTGTTATCAGGGCCCTTCCCAACGATCAATAAAATCAGGATGGGGGCTTGCAATGCGGCTATCGGACCTGGTTCTGAAGATAATAATAATAATAATAATAATAATAATAATAATAATAATAATAATAATAATAATAATGGTGATGATGATGATGATGATGATAATAATAATAATGATAATGATAATAATAATGATAATAATGATAATAATAATGATGATAATGATAATGATAATGATAATGATGATAATGATAATAATAATAATAATGATGATGATAATGATAATAATGATAATGATAATAATGATAATAATGATAATAATAATGATAATGATGATGATGATGATGATGATGATGATGATAATAATAATAATAATAATAATAATAATAATAATAATAATAATAATAATAATAATAATAATATTGGAAGGGACCTTGGAGGTCATCTAGTCCAACCCCCTGCTCAGGCAGGAAACCCTATTCCATTTCAGACAAATGGCTGTCCAGTCTCTTCTTAAAAACCTCCAGTGTTGGAGCATTCACAGCTTCTGGAGGCAAGGAGTTCCACTGGTTAATTGTTCTAACTGTCAGGAAGTTTCTCCTTAGTTCTAGATCTTTCGGTTCAGGTGGCCAACTTTATTTTGACACACCCCCCCACGATACGCCCATCTCCCACCTGCAGGAAGAGAGGGAGGAAAGCAGGGGATGGCACTTAAACCCCCCCCCCCAAATATTGGCTGGGGCACGTGGTCTGTGGCCTGGGCCTTGCCACTGGATCTGGACGTGCCAACAGCTGCTCCAGCTGCCGTTTCAAAGTAGGAGTTTTCTACTGCTTTTTTAAAAAAAAAATGTCATCAAAAGCTACACTGCAGTTGTGGTTTCTAGAAAGTTATTTCAGCCAGGTTTAATCTTCTTTGCTGAAACTTGTTGGGCTTTGTTGTTCTGCTCTGTGTGTATTTGTAATTATCTTAAAATGGTTCTTTTCATTGTTAATGTTTTAATCAACAGGGTAGTGGTGGTGGGTAATTTGGCTGCGGAATTGGGACAGGCTTTCCAGGCTACTCTTTCTTTCTTTCTGTCTGTCTTTCTTTCTTCTTTCTTTCTCTTCCTTTCTTTCTCTTTCTTTCTATATTCCTTCCTTCCTTTTCTATTCCTTCCTTCCTTTCCTTTTTTCTTCCTTCCTCCCTCCCTTCCCCCTCCCTTTCTTTCTTTCTTTCTTTCTTTCTCTTTCTATATTCCTCCCTCCCTCCGTTCCTCCCTCCCTCCCCTCTCCCTTTCTCTTTTCTTTTTTTCTTCCTTATTTCCTTCCTTTTTTTCCTCCTTCCCTCCCTTCGTTTTTTTCTTCCTTCCTTCCTTCCTCTTTTTCTTCCTTCCTTCCTTCCTTCCTCCCTCCCTCTCTTTCTTTTTCTCTTTCTTTCTTTCTTAAAATGTATTGGACGCCCATCTTACTATATGGTAACTCTGGGTGGCTTATGGTCATAAAAATATATACCTACATTAAAACATAAATTAAAACCAAAGATTAAAATCCATGGGCGTGCGGGGGAGGGTGGGGGTGGAATGGGGCAGAGGTGGTGATATTGTGGTGATATTGTCTATTCTGCCTCTTTCTAGCTTACCAAGGAGTAGGCTGTGGTTTCTCAAGAGACTTCCTTGGAATAGAATAGAATAGAATAGAATAGAATAGAATAGAATAGAATAGAATAGAATAGAATAGAATAGAATAGAATAGATATTGGAATAATAGATATTAGAATATAGAATAGAATAGAAAATATAGAATAGAATTAGAATAGAATAGAATAGAATAGAATAGAAAATATGAAATGGTAGAATAGAATAGAATAGAAAATATGAAATGGTAATAGAATAGAATAGAATGCAGAATAGAATAGAATAGAATAGAATAGAATAGAATAGAATAATAGAATAGAATAGAATAGTATAGAATAGAATAGAATAGAATAGAGCTGGACAGGACCTTGGGGGTCTTCTAGTCCAGCCTCCTGGTCAAGCAGGTGAACCTATACCATCTCAGACAAGTGACTGTCCAGTCTCTTCTTAAAAACCTCCCTTGATGGAGCACCCACGATTTCTGGAGGCAACTTCTGTTCCACTTGTTGATTGTCCTCACTGTTAGGAACTTTCTCCTTAATTCCAGGTTGCTTCTCTCTTTGGTCAGTTTCACAGTTTCACCCTTCATCTCTGGGTCTAAGGCGGTGCTTTTCAAACTTGGCAACGTTAGGATGGGTGGACTTCAACTCCCAGAGAACCTCAGCCAGAACCTGCAACTTTAAGATGGATGGACTTGAATTTCCAGAGTTCCCCAGCCGGAATCTGCAAGTTTAAAGACGGCTGGACTTTTAACTCCCAGAATTTCCCCCCCCCAGACAGAATGTGGCAACTTTTAAGATTCTCTTTCATTCTCAGCCAGCCTGAGAATTCTGGGAGTTGAAGTCCACCCATCTTAAAAGTTGCCACGTGTTTAAAAACACTGGATCGGGGCCTCCGCAAGACTTGTGAGGATGTGAAGGGACTATTAATTTCAAAATGGACCGGTGGAAGCCTGTGCTGCAAGAGAAAAATAAATGCTCCATTTCAGGGCAATTGATGCAGGAAATGGGCAAGTTAAGTACAGAACCCCTAAGAAATTCACACGCTCTTTCTATGGCATAGTAATTTCTAGAACAGTGTTTCTCAACCTTGACCATTTTAAGGCATGTGGACTTCAACTCCCAGAATTCCACAGCCAGCAACGCTGGCTGTGGAATTCTGGGAGTTGAAGTCCACATGCCTTAAAATGGTCAAGGTTGAGAAACACTGTTCTAGAACAACTGTTTGCAGCCCGTCAGGATGCACCCCTTGTGGATCTGAACGGGATCCTTCAGAAAGGGTTGGTAAAGTGATCTTATTTCCCCAGCAAAGCGCCAAACACATCAGCGCAGCCTTCCCCCCCCCCCC
>NW_015401111.1:0-5366 GCF_001527695.2 Protobothrops mucrosquamatus
TTTTACCATCATTTATCTCTTGCAGTTATATATTCTTCCATGGGTTTTTAAAGTCAGTTTTAATGAGCAATTATGGGACTTCACATTAAGCACATTCTTTTTATAACTAAGCCAGCCCTGTACTACTTTAAAGTACATAATCTGATGCAATTTAGGCCTAAGTGGTTATACCTGGCTTAAGCTAGCAATGAATTGAAATAGCTTCTGTGTTTCTTGATGACAGAGAACTTCAGGGCCCGCATACTAAAAGAGCATCTGAAGTGGCTATTACGTTATATCCATCTTAATTAGAGTATAGTTCACAGACCTTACCATTCAATTAATGCTGAAAATTAAAATTAAAGCAGATTATTTGCAAACACAAGACATTTCATATGCCTGTCATATGTAAAAGATATTTTCTAGTTCATTTTTTTTAAGGGAGTTCACAGACCTAGTTGGACTTACTCAGTGAAAAGAGCTAAAATTACACCCCAAGCATTAATTAATTAATTAATTAATTAATTAATTAATTAATTCATTGGATTTATATGGCTGCCCACTCACTCTGTGACTCTAAGCGGCTTACAAACAATACAAAAAACCTCAATATAAAAGGAATAAAAACAATAACTCCCCATCCCCCTGGTGATAACAAGTAATCACGTGAGCTGCTTGACGGGCTCCATCCCACTCTGGGTCCCTCAAGCCTGTTGGCAAAACCAGGTCTTCAGGGCCTTGCGAAGTGTGGGGATGATGTTACAAAGGGAGAGAGCTGCCCTAGAGAAGGCCCTTCTTCTGGGTCCTACCAGATGTACCTTCTTAGGAGACGGGACCCATAACATTCCCTGCCTTCCTGCTCTAGTGCAGGGCTTTTCAACCAGTGGTACGGGTACCACCTGTGGTACATTGGCGCCTGGCAGGTGGTACGCGACCATCCTAGAAAAGTGGTAGCGGGGGAAGGGAATGAACTGAACTGGTGGCAGCACCGCACAAGCCTGAGCGAGAGATGGCTGGAGCTGCAGGGCTGTCAGGGCTCAGCGGAAGCGCCAGGATCAGCGCCAGGCTCCAGCTGGAGCTCGGCGCTGATCCTGGTGCTTCTGCTGAGCCCAGAAGAAGCGCCGATCAGCTGGAATGTTGCAGCCTCTCCAGGGTCTTGTGATTTACATTCAGATGCTTGGCAACTGATTCATATTTATGATGGTCACAGTGTCCCAGGGTCATGTGAAGTGACCAAAACCTGCTGCAACCACGCAGCAGACGGGGGGAATAAAAACCAAACACCCCCCACCCCACCCCCACTGCCAATCCTCAACAGAAATGCTCACAACAATGAAAATCTTGGACAGGAGAAAGAGCGCCACCGGGTGGGCAGGCAGGTGTCTTGCTCAGCTGTGGCTTGGGGGGAACTTTTTTCAATGCCATTGTAACTTCGAACAGTCACTAAGCGAACTGTTATAAGTCGAGGACTACCTGTACTTTATCACTTTTTTCCTTTGGGGGGGGTCATCAAGTTTTTGACACCTTGCTAGGCGACTGGTAGTACTCGGATACTGCCATATCCTAAAAGTGGTACAATGGGTGAAAAGGTTGAAAAGCCCTGCTCTAGTGCGTTGGGTGGATGTAACCGGGAAGAGACGGTCCTTCAGATAACCAGACTTGATATGATCCACAAATGCTAATTACTTCAATCACTGGTCAAGCCAGCTTCTGAACATACCATTTAGAAGAAGGGCAACACTGGGTAGTCTCTGTACTGGCCGGATAAGGAGTTCTGCCAAACTCTGGCGACCACATTCTGGCTTAGCTTCGTTTATCTATTGCAAGAGAAGTTGTAGCATTATTTCTACAAAGTAACCAGTTTTTCTTTTTTTTATTTTTCTTTTTTTAAAAAAAACAATCTCTGCAATGTCAGTGGCTCCCACGCTTATACGCCACTGAGTTTTTAAAAATGTAAGTTTGACATGTTACATAGGTTGTTAATTGCTTATCTGGGAACCTGGCTGGAAGATATTTACTAAATTATTATGTAAAAACGATTAAATCAGTAGTTTGAAAGCTACGTCTTTCTTCACTGCTAATTCCCCGTTAATTATTTGAGTAGTAGGGGCTCTGTTTTATTACTCTGAGTACGCTGTTACACTGTATTCAAAAGAGAAAAATGGAATGCCTAAATCGCTCTCATCTCTCCAATGTTGGCAAGAACAAACAAATAAAGCAAGCAGAAACTTTTTTTAAAACTGAGCCAGAGGTCCAGATCAATAGTAAGAGGCCATTTTGAGTCTACACCAGTTCCATGCAAACAAGATGGGCAAAAGCTCCTGAGATATTGGAACATGATAGCAGTGTTCCAATATCTCAGGGGCTGCCACAAAGAAGAGGGAGTCAAGCTATTCTCCAAAGCGCCTGAAGGCAGGACAAGAAGCAACGGGTGGAAACTAACCAAAGAGAGAAGCAACCTAGAACTAAGGAGAAACTTCCTGACAGTTAGAACAATTAACCAGTGGAACAACCTGACTCCAGAAGCGGTGAATGCTCCAACACTGGAGGTTTTTAAGAGGAGACTGGACAGCCATTTGTCTGAAACGGTATAGGGTTACTTGCCTGAGCAGGGGGTTGGACCTGATGACCTCCAAGGTCCCTTCCAACTTTATTATTATTATTATTATTATTATTATTATTATTATTATTATTATTAGTAGTAGTAGTAGTAGTAGTAGTAGTAGTAGTAGTAGTAGTAGTAGTAGTAGTAGTAGTATGAAAGAGTGGCTATAATCTGGCATGGAGCCAAATACTATAACAAAGTTGTTCTGGATATAAAAGGTTGAGAAAATGAGGGGGGGGGTTTTTTCCAGCTTAATAGCTATTTTTAACCCTTGCGCTGGTTTCTGACGTACACATAGGAAGAGATTAGCTTTGCAGGGCTTATTCTGCTGGGCCTATTAAATTGAGTCGTGTGAAAATCACAGGAAAAAGGAAAAATAAAGTAAAATGAAGACTCAGAGTGGAGCTAATTGGGTACTGATGACCAAGATCGCCTGAGGATAGCTTGTGTTTACAAGTAGCAATTACATTAAGACTGTAGGCTCTCGACAGAGAAAAATGTTGTTCTTTCTACAAGCGCAAACAAGAAACTTTTGCCAATCTAGCTTATAGCCCCTTTAAAACACATGAGGATCAGGTGCTATTTATATTTTACACAAAGGCAAAGTGCATAGTGTTATTCCACCAACCTATTCTGAATTTCAAAGTTGCACCTTTCCCTATTAGAGCAGCCAAGACGGCATGGCATGCTAGCATATTTGTGCTTCCACGGTGCTCAGGTCTTAATTGCTTATTTCAGTTTCAAAACTGCACCTTTCAGGAGACAGAGCGCTGCATTAGAACCAGCAAATGAATACTTGCCTTTAAGAAAGCATGAAACCTGGGCTTCTGCTTTTCACACTTGGTAATGGTTTCCTTGCTCATTTCAAAGAAGTTCACAAAAGGAGGATATGTTTTCACCAAGTCTTTAGACTGAAAGAATCCCAAATTTTTTATTTACAACATGCATGTGGTTGAAAAATTAAATAATATCAGTGCTTCACAGCAAGCAATTTGAAGCCAGTGTGTTTGCTGAAGTAGCTCTGTGCCAAGCTGACCTCTGCTGGTGTTAGTTCATTAAACCTGCTACTGTAACAAACACCTATACATATTTGCAAAGCAAATGCATAAATGCTTACACTTGCCCAAGTAGACATAAAAGCACAGGGCAGTATATGCACATTGCTCTGCCAATATAATCCCCTCTAAAACTATTCTGTAGCCTCCCCTTACGTAACATCCCAGATCCTTGCAGGCTAATAAATTTTAATTCTCTTTATTTCACACTACAAGCAAGACCTTGCCTAAGGGTCATTAGCACAGAGTTGCAATCATGTTTCTGTAGAAAGTGATTTAACTCTATTGAACACAAGTTCATGATTCAGTAAACTTAAAAGCACGAATAGGTGTCCCTCGTCCAAATGTCGCCTAATAATACTAATACTAAGAGCAGAGCTACACTGCGTTCTCCCAATGCCTGCAAGACAAAAGGCTCCCTCACATGACCAAGGGGTAGACCAGAAGAGTCCACTTTATATATAAAATAACAGCATTAATTCGTAGCTAGTGCAAAAACCAAAACTTACATATTTAAGTATAACATCCCCAATGCTTTGGTCTTCAGTCCAGTTTATCATAAGGTCTTCAAGGTCTTCCTAAAATAACAAAAAGATGGCACTCTATTCATCTGCAATTATTCGTAATTCTAAAAAACCAAGCTACATTGATGTTTGAACTTCTAAACGAATTTTGGAAGCAGGAAAGGAGGGTAAGGGGAAAGTAAGAAAAACTTTATTTTTAATATTTAATCAAGTGAATATCAAGGAGCTCCGTCAGTATGGATGCCATGAAACAACAGCATTACCAATACTGCATAATGCTCAAAAACAAAATTTTAAATTTAGAATCATCAGCTATTGGTGCTCAAGCAAACTGTCAGAGTATTAGAAAGTTATTTATATAAGATTTTGGGGTTGTATGTTGGAGTGGTTTCAGCGGTTGGAGGAGGGCTGGAGAATCTCAGGTTCAAATAGGTTATAGAAGCCATGGGTGATCTTGGGGACCAGTCACAATCTCTCAACCTAGTCCACTTTACAGAACTGCTGGTGCCAGAAGAAAGGAAGATGAATTTAACAAAGTATGATGACACCAGGGCCACTTCCAGTTCTGCTCCTTTCTTATTTACTAATGAGGTCATGAAGGAATATTAAGGTTTTTTTCCAGGGCAGCACAAGCAAGGTGTTTGAGCAAAATAATATTCACAATATAGACTGTTTTAAAATGGTACCACCTTTATCTTAATATGTACATCAAGGATATCTGGAATGCTGCCAAATATTGTTTTGATTTCTTCTGGTGCAAGAATAGGGCCTCCGAGCTGTCCTTCCTTTTCCAAAGGGACTTGAAAGACCTGAAGAAAAAAAAAGTAGGTCAGCAGTGTTATGAAAGCTGTCTGGCCAGTCCACACGCTCAGCTCTGGATGGAGCTGATAGCTCGGACTCTACCCAGAATTAAAAGATTATAGACTGGTAAAAAAAGGGGGGAATTAATATTAGCAAATTATACGTGGACTATGGTAGAATGACTGTATTTACATACATGCACTGGTGTTTTGTGTATTTTGGTCGGTTAGACAAAACTTGATAAATTAACTTTCCCGTCCCTTTTGTTCCCGTGAATCTCTCTCTCTCTCTCTGAAGATACTGTCTTCTAAATCATATGCTGGGCTTGTCCTTTAAAGCAGAGGTGTAGTTTCATCTCCTTTTAAAAATAAACCTCCAGAAAAAGCTGAGACATTCAATCCC
>NW_015401112.1:0-5364 GCF_001527695.2 Protobothrops mucrosquamatus
TATAGGTAGTCCTCGACTTACGACGATTCGTGGTGTGACCATTCAGCGTTACAACGGCACTGAAAAAAGTGTCCGAAATGGCATAGGGTTTCCTGCCTGAGCAGGGGGTTGGACTAGATGACCTCCGAGGTCCCTTCCAACTTTTTTATTATTATTATTATTATTATTATTATTATTATTATTATTATTATTATTATTATTATTATTATTATTATTATTATTATTTACAATCCTTTTTCACACTTCACAACCGTTGCAGCTTCCTCCACGGCCAAGTGATCAAAACTGGGCCACTAAGCAACGGATTCGTATTTATGACGGTTTGCAGCGTCCCGGGGTCACGTGACCCCCTTTTACGACCGTCTGAGAAGCAAAGTCCGTGGGGGAAGCCGGATTCACTTAACAGCCATGTTGCTAACTTAACTGCAGGATTCACTTCATGACGGCGTCAAGACAGGTCGTAAAACGGGGCAAAACTCACTTAACGGCTGTCTCACTTAGCAACGGAAAATGTTAGGCTCAGTTGTGGTCGTAAGTCGAGGAACTACCTGTAAACCCACCCAAATATCACCCAGCGAATGCGATAGGCTGGGATCCATCCAAATCTGGGCCCATTCTCCCAAAACGATTGTGTAAGAGTACCCATCATCCACAGCCCCCGACTTGTGGGGAATCCAAGGAGTTGTAGCTGTCCATCAGCGTGCCAGCTTAGAAGGAGGCACAATCAAGCTATCACGGAATCTCTTGAGACATATTTAGCCAATGGCTTTGCATCCCTTGCCCAATTCGTTGTGTAATTGTGCGCACGCGCACACACACACACACAACGTGCACGGACACACACACACACACACAGCTAGGAATTATTCTTTTACCTGGTGGAAATCCTGATTTTCAGCCCCTTGGAGGGTCTGGTTGGCAGTTTCTAAAAGTTCCTCTGAGCTTTCCAAGGCTTTTGTGCACGCTGCCAGCTGGTTCTGGGTGCGAAAGACGAGCAGAGAGAGCATTTCCCCCCCGCCCGCCCCCAAAAGGGAGATGTTAGCAAAAAAAGTAAAAAAAGAAAAATGGAAAAGAGCGGGTATAAAGAGGTTTGGCTGGCCCTCGTTTTGTTTTCTTGCTCTGAATTCAAATTAATGTAATTTAAAAAAAAAATCTGAATTTTGATTTAAGCGAGATCGCCATTCAGAGAGGGGGCGGAGAGATTGGCTGAGGGATTTGGGTTCAAGTCAACATCTGGCACTCTGCGTTTTTGTCCTGAGGAACTCACTGGCACAAGATGGAGAGGGCTGCAAAACTCAGATAAATTTAACACCAGGGCTACCTCTTAAGTTGCGAATAGACAAGTGACCACTAGAAGGCAGCAACACGAAGATCCAGGACGCTCAAACTTTGAGGCGGCCTTAAAAAATGGAGCCTCCATCTTCCAGGCAGTCTACCTTAAGTAACAATTCTTTGGGGGGGGGGAAACTGTCCAAACAGTGTTTTTCAATCTTGGGGGCTTTAAAGAAGGGTGGACTTCAACTCCCAGAATCCCCCAGCCAATATTGAATCTATGGGTTGTCTTTCTCAGCCATCCGTCTCTGAGGCCAATAATGCACAGCGGCTCTTTAGCTCAGCTGGTTTTACCTGCAGTTCGTAAGTCCGGCTGGCTCGATCTTGTTTGATCTTCATCAACATCCCTTCCTTCAGCTCGTCCAGCAGGATGTACAGAGACTGGAACTCGGCGTCCAGGTCGTCTTGGACCCGGCTCGAATTACTCTGGTAGGGAGAAGAGAGAAGACGAAGCTGGAGGTCATCTCTCTGCCCTGACGTGATTGGAGAGTTGAGATGCTCCCTCCTTTGTCATTTGGGGTGTCGAGCGGTGTGTGTTTGTGGGTGCTTAGCAGAAACTCCACCTGGTGTCCCACAAATACCTGAATCCCACCTCTTGGCTAAATTTCCACGTGGAATAATTCCCCAAATCTTGGGACAACTCAAAATGGGCAAGGGCCCTCTAAAGAAATTCACAGACGTAAATTTTTATGCCTACTTTCCATAAACAAAAATAAAAATAAACAAGAGAGGGGGGGTGGTTCAATCCCGTCTTAGGGATGAAATCCGGTTGGGTGACTTTGAGCCAATCACCAGGAGACGGAGAGTTCTAGTCCCGCCTTAGACCTGAAAGCTTGTTGGGTGGACCAAACACCAGGCGATGGGGAGTTCTAGTCCTGCCTTAGACGTGAAAGCCGGCTGGGTGAATTAGGCCAATCACCAGGAGATGGGGAGTTCTAGTCCCTACTTAGGTATGTAAGGCAGCTGGGTGAATTTGGGCCAATCATCAGGAGATGGAGAGTTTTAGTCCCGCCTTAGGGATGAAAGCTTATTGGGTGAGCCAATCACCAGGAGATGGAGAGTTCTAGTCTCTCCTTAGGCATGAAAGCTTGCTGGGTGGTACAAACACCAGGAAATGGCGAGTTCTAGTCTTGCATTAGGCATAAAAGCTTGCTGGGTGAATTTGGGCCATTTAACCAGGAGATGGCGAGTTCTAGTCCTGCATTAGGCATGAAAGCTTGCTGGGTGGGACAAACACCAGGAAATGGGGAGTTCTAGTCTCGCCTTAGACGTGAAAGCTGGCTGGATGAATTACGCCAATCAACAGGAGATGGTGAGTTCTAGTCCCTCCTTAGGTGTGACAGCCAGCTGGGTGGTACAAACACCAGGAAATGGCGAGTTCTAGTCCTGCATTAGGCATAAAAGCTTGCTGGGTGAATTTGGGCCATTCACCAGGAGATGGCGAGTTCTAGTTCTGCTTTAAGTATGAAAGCTGGCTGAGTGAATTTGGGCCAATCATCAGGAGATGGAGAGTTCTAGTCCTGCATTAGGCATGAAAGCTGGCTGGGTGACTTTGGGCCACTCACCAGGAGACGGAGAGTTCTAGTCCCTCCTTAGGTGCGAAATCCAGCTGGGTGACTTTGGGCCAATCACCAGGAGATGGTGAGTTCTAGTCCTGTCTTTGGCGTGAGAGCCGGTTGGATTAATTTGAGCCAATTACCAGGAGACTGTTCTAATCCTGCTTTACGCACGAAACCCGGCTGAGTGACTTTGGGTCAATCACCAGGAGACGGTGAGTTCTAGTCCCGCCTTAGGCATGAAAGTGGGCTAAGGAATTTAGGGCACTCTTTCTTTCTCAGCCCAACCCACCTCACAAGGTTGTCGCTGTTGGGGAAAATAGGAAGAGGAAGGAGGGATTATCATGTATGTTTGCCAGCTTGAGTTCCTTATCAAATAATAAAAGGTTGATAAGAATGTAATAAAGAGATAACTAAATCAAGAACACTGATTTCACCAGCTGTGGAGCTTTCAGGTCTGCTGATGGCCCAATAAAACCCCAGGTGAGCCCTGTTGCCTCCAGAAAACCTGGATAAACTATGTTAAGGTTAACTCCAACCCAGTTACCTCCACATTTTGAAGCATCTGCTTGAGCAAATAGATGAAATTTTGGATCTCCTCATTCTTCACCGCGAGGGTCGTGATGATCTTCCGCAGGTCATCCTGTCACAACCCAAAAAAGAAATAATAATAATAATAATAATCTGGCGTTAATCTTGGATTCTCGCTTCCTATCCTTTCCCAGGCTCAAACGGATATATTTATGCATAACTTAAACCAGTGTTTCTCAACCATGCCAACTTGAAGATATGTGGACTTCAACTCCCAGAATCCCCCAGCCAGCATGCTTTAAGATGGGTGGACATCAACCCCCAAAATTCCCTATCCGGCATGCTTTAAGAGGGGTGGACTTCAGCTCCCAGAATCCCCCAGCCAGCATGCTTTAAGATGGGTGGACTTCAACTCCCAGAATTCCCCACCCAGCATGCTTTAAGATGGGTGGAATTCTGGGAGTTGAAGACCACATATCTTCAAGTTGCCAAGGTTGAGAATCACCGAGTTAAACCATTTTAACCTACCATACATAGATTGAATCTCACTTTTTCACTTCAAAGACCTTTATTTATTTATTATTTCTATTTATCAGATTTCATGATGAGGTTATAGGTTCAGCCGTGTCCGACTCTTGGCGATTCAATAAGACCATTCTCTGCATGTCTTCCCATTTTGCGTTACTTCTTTGAGTTGGTCAAAGAGGAGGGGGGGGGACAAACAATTTTCCAAAGCACCGGAGGGAAGGACAAGAAACAACGGATGGAAACTGACCAAGGAGAGAAGCAACCTGGAATTAAGGAGAAACTTCCTGACAGTCAGAACAATTAATCAGTGGAAGTTGTGGGTGTTCCATCACTGGAGGTTTTTAATAGGAGACTGGACAACCCTTTGTCGGAAATGTTATAGGGTCTCCTACTTGAGCAGGGGGTTGGACTAGAAGACCTCCAAGGTCCCTTTCAACTCTTTTATTCTATGTTCTGTGCTCTGGCTGGTGTCAGCTTTGATGGCGTTCTTTGACGGCCCAGTTCCTTTCATTGCTAACTCTTCACGACATAATTGCTTTCTTTGGTGAATTCTCCCATGTGACATGGCCCAAACAAGTGAGACACAGTTGTGTCTTTTTTGACTTCCAATGACATGTCTGAGGCTCAAACGAGTTGAATTTCTTCCTGTCTTGCTTATTTAAGGTCCAATGTTCACAACCAGAGGTAGCCACGGGGAGCACAACATAGAGCGGACTAACCTACATTGGATTGGCAGGCTGATGTCTTTGCTTTTCCATGTTTGGCCCATGTTCACCACTGTGGTGGACCCAGTGCAATCCGATGTTTTATGTCTGGGCTGCATTTACCTGTTTGAATGATCTACTGTATGATCCTAGGAAAACCTTGCCCATCTCACCTCAGTGCCTCTTGGAAGTTTACATAGAATAGAATAGAATAGAATAGAATAGAATAGAATAGAATAGAATAGAGTGGAGTGGAGTGGAGTGGAGTGGAGTGCAGTGGAGTAGAGTAGAACAGAACAGAATATGGAATGGAATAACAATAGAGGATAGGATAGCATTGGATAGGATAGGGTAGAATTCAGAATGAATAAAGAATAGAATAGAATAGAATAGAATAGAATAGAATAGAATAGAATGGGAATAGAGTAGAGTAGAATAGAATAGAACAGTGGTGGTGAACCTATGGCACGGGTGCCAGAGGCGGCACTCAGAGCCCTCTCTGTGGGCACATGCACCGTCGCCCCAGTCCTAGGCCTTCAGCTGGGTTTATAAAACCTTTTCGCTTTAGGCCTCCGCCGCCATGTGCAAAAAAAGAAAAAAGAAAAAGGTTAAATCAGTCAATTTCAACTTCTCGCGGGGAAAAAAAAGATCTTGCAAAGTTGGAATTGATTGATTGAACTTTTTAGTCCCACCCAGTCTGCCGTTACCACTGC
>NW_015401113.1:0-5364 GCF_001527695.2 Protobothrops mucrosquamatus
TTCTATTTAGTTCAGGCTGTAGCTCCCATGTTATGAGAATTTAAAGATGCAACTCAGGGAGTCCCCACATCTTTCCCAAGCCCTGGAGGTCAAGGTAATCTGGTATGCTGTTCAACACAATCTGGACCACTCAGACTGAGCTCTCTCTTTTGGTGTCACTGTACTAATTTAATGCCTATTGCTAACTCTGATCCAAAGGAAGAACAATCAGAAAGCTATTGCCACCGGGATGACCCAGAACAGGTCTGCCTGAATTACTGTCTGAGTTCAAATGATGGTGAACTTGCAGACTGGCTGACAGTGAGAACTAAACTTGAATGGAATTTGCTCCCCACCATTCAAAATTCACCCATGGAAATTTGGCGCTTGAAGAATACTTTCTAAAGAATCTCCAGTAATGCTATCATTTACTTATGTAAATATTCTTATTACATCTAAATGAGCATGAAATTCTGAATAGTTTGAAATAAAGTTTGCTGAGAAATGAGCTGAAATGAGACCAACAAAATACAAAGTGGGCTATTTAATGAGGTTCAGCAAACAATGGGAACCTTTGTTGAACAAGTCCACTATAAAAACTTTTATGTTGTGTATGTGTGTGTTTGCATGCATGCACACGCATGTACATCCATATGCTTTACATACTTTTCTAAAATGTTATTTATAAATTACTTTTTGTTATTTGTTTTCATACATTTTAATTGTGTCATGTGTCAGAATAATGAAAGGAAAAGAAGAAAAAGAAAGAAGCTTGGTACAGAATGGAATAACAGCATAGGATTGCAGAGATAATCATTTTGTCCCAAGCAATGGCAATTGACTAAGTTAATCATTATGTCACAACTAGAGTCGTACAAGTACCATTCTTCATCAAATCATATTATGATGGGCCAAAAGTAGATCCAAGATATACTAGTTATTTTCCTTGTGATGTACAGTACAGAATTTCTGATTCCTATGTTTCTAACAGTAGCCACAATTAAATTTGTTCTTTACAGGTTGTTGGAGAGTCTGAAAGAAAAAAATGAGAAGTATATTTCGAATTTGAGTCACAAAGTTGTAAACTTAGCATTTGTCATTAATTTCATAGACTAAGCATAATTCTACAAAATTTTCAAACATGTGCTCCCTTCACCAAATTTTCAAGTGATGTATCTCCTTGTCTAGATCAGCTTTGTGGAGGAATAAGAACTTTTGGCTTATAAAAGGAAAGCAGACTTTGTTCCTTCTTGTACCTTATTCTGCAGATGAAATAATCAAAAGAACATCTCAGATGATAGGAACCACCGCACTGAGGATTGAGGAATTGTTTCTTTATTTTAATAAGAAGAATGGCACAAAGTGCTTTGGCCCAACTATTTCATTCAGGCTTATTATTCATGTGCTCAGAGCAACAATTTTCAGACTTCTACAGACCATTAGAGGTTCATAGAGTACTGCCAAGTAATCCACGATAGCCTTCCTACATTAATGAGCCAAAATTCACTTTTTACTTCAGTCTTGTCTTTCGCAAATACCCTCAGTTAGCTAGTGAGAGCTGCTACTTGGGAACTCCATTATCTGGCATAAGTTGGCTGTTGTTTCAATTAGAACTACCTGGATATGAAACATGATAAATGTCTCAGAAATGGAAATGGAAATGGAGATTCTAGCATACCTTACCAGCAAATTTATGAAACATTATTATCACAGGAAGTAAATTAAATAATTTAAGTGATATATAAATAATTTTGAATTAATTAATTTTGAATTATTTTTTGGTATAAAAGTCTTCAAGAGTGGAGAGCATAGGGAGGCATGTTTAAATAGAACTATAGTTATTGTTCATTTAAAATGTGAATAATAATGTAAGGGATGGAGTGTTTAATTGTGTAACTAGACAATAATCCTTGACTGTAGAAAATTTCGATTACAGTAATGATATTTCTTATTTCCTTAATTCTATTTATTATTTACTTTGCACCTGACTGAAGGACAGGACTAGAACATTATAGTAAAAAAAAATATCTTGAAACTTGCCAATTCTAGGTTCATGATGTACTACTCTTCCTAACCATTTTCCTTATCAGTCTGTAGCATAGTAATTTCTGATATACTAAACTTTTTATTATTACTGTGACATGTCAGTTTGGCATGTTAGTTGACAGAAAGAGGCCATTTTAATTCATTTTCTTTATCTCAGTTGGCAAGTTTAACATTTATTCTTCAAACCCATTATCTAAAAAAAAAACAGTAGAAGAAAAGTATGTAATCCTATGCACTCTTATTTTAGACTAAGCATTGTTGAACTCAATAAACTCATCAGCACAAAAAAACCACGAACAAATAAAAATCCTGGCATATTAAGAAGGTTCAGTTTGCTTTCACAGGATAATAGTCAACAGAGAAACTGCCAAACCTTTTTGGCATGAGTGCAAATAAAAACTTCTTTTACTTATTTCCCTCCTGCTTTCAATTCTCAACCCCATCTCTCCTTCTTCTCCAGCAGTTTCAGCATCAACCAGCTTTCTTGCTTATCTGAAAGCAACCAGTTTACAAAACCTGAACTCTACCTACTGCACCCAATTGTAAATTAAACAGGGAAGGGGGAAGGCTATAGCCTGTTTCTCCTCTTTTAACCACAAGTCTTTAAAATTCATATGGGGATATTAACCAATGTGATTGCCCCTTCTTGGATGGTGTTATGTAGTCCGTTGCACCATCTCATGTTTAAGCCTAACCTCAGAGATATTTTTGCCTCAGTGATTAAAGGAGATGAGAGAGAACCACTGTTATTATTTTTACCTCTTGATTAAAGAGTGAGCTAATCAGAAGCCACCCAAAATATTTCACTTTTCTTGATTGGCAAAGTTATTCCAAAGAAATGACATTTAGCTACTTGTGACACAATTCAATTGAATTAGATTCCTGCACCTGCTAATATGAATGTGAACCATTTATGCATTATGGTGTGCATTTGCATTATAATGTGTTTCTGGGGACACTGAAATGACTAGTTGCTCTCAGCAATGACTTCATTATTATCAGCTACAAATATTATCTACTAGTATTAGGAATAGTCATAGTTCTTCCTTGAAGTAACAGGGGTCTGCCTTGGTGAAATTCAAAGTATTCCTTAATAATATTTTAGACTACCAAAATAAATAAACATTTAGTATGTAAGCATAGGTTATAATGTGGTAATAATACATTCAGCAAAGCAAAAAATGCTGCCTGAATAGAAATTAAATTTTAGGATTTTTAAATGTTTTTAAATGTCTTTCCATTAACTCCATTAACTATCACTAAAAAAACAGTGGAGTACTGTATTTTTGTAATGAGCTAACAAAATAAAAATGACTAGCATAATAAAACATATATATGGTACATTACATACATTACATTTTTTTTCTTTTTACAACACCGTAATCCCTTAATTTGAGGTAAAGTTAGGTCAATGGAAGGAGCTGAACATTTACTGGTGGATGCCCTTCCTGATGCCTATGCCAAGTTTGCAGCAGATTTTTTCTCTTTGTGCCCTGAGAGAGGAACATTGGTCATTACCTAGGATTGAATTCTCAACCTTCTTATTGGGAGGTGAGTCTCTTCACCACTAGGCTCCATGCCTGTCATTACATACATTACAATATACTGTATATAGTACAATGTATTTATCCTGTACATCAGGGGTGTCAAACTGCCGGCCCACAGGCCAGACGCGTCACGCGGAAACTGTGCCCACTTCATTGCCAGCAACAGGGGAAAAGTTCCGATACGTCACATAATATCACGTGACATTGCGAGTTTGACATGTCTGCTGTACATCATAAAATATATCTGATATCCTCTATCTGCCCGTGACCTTAATGGAAAAAAGGCTGTTCTATGAGAACTTTGTAGAATTTGCTTTCAAAGTAGACTGAAGGTATAGTTTGGAAATGAAAAAAGGGGGGGATATAAATCATCTTATAAAGTGAGTTATACTTTCAATGAGACAACTTCATTATCATTCCAACCCTAACATTTTTGCCCTACAAAAGCTGTAAAACTATCTGCCCTGGAATGTTTTGAGAACAGTGGCAGTTAATTGATTCCCTTTTGGTGTAGAATGATGTCCAATGAGCTTTGAGTAACTTTTAAAATTATATTGTTATATTAGCCAGAGAATTACTCCTAGGAAGCAACACAAAAATATTTAAACAGGAAGCATTGCTCTATTTACTTGGCATTCATTAACCATCAATGCTTGGTTTTGCTGCAAGCAAAGACCTATACTTTAGATTTTATCATAGTTGATCCTCATATTTTTCCCTCTCACCATAGCTAGCCACTGTAAGGAATGTCTTTTCAAGTTCACTCTTGACCACTGATATAAGTGCCATGTCATCGGCACACATCAATATCAGTATCCTATTTCTTTAAAACTATAGAAGGGAAATAACAGAATAACAGAGTTGGAAGGGACCTTGGAGGTCTTCTAGTCCAGGACTTTTCAACCAGTGGTATGCGTACCACCTGTGGTACTTTGCCACATAGCAGATGGTAGCAACTGTCCTAGAGAAGTGTAGTGGGGGAGGTGAATGAGCCAAAGCGACCCAAGTCTGAGGGAGAGGCAACTATAGCTGCATGATTGTCTGGGCTCGGCAGAAGCCCCAGGAGCCGGCACGGCTCCAGCTGATTGGCTTCTGCTGATTGGCGCTTCCGGAAGCAGCTCGGAGCTGGAGGTGAACTGAAGAAAAAAAGGGGGGAAGGAGAGGCTATAAAAGGAGGTGGTTGAGTGGAGAAAGGGAAAAAAAGACATCAGGAAAAGGTTTAATCCCTTTAAACAAATGTAATTAGTTTTCCCCCTTTAATTGAATCTGTCTATGGCTTTTAGAAAGTTTTCTTTGAAGGTAAACAGGCTTAATTTAAAGCTAAAGCTTTTCGCAATTGCCGGAGCCTTTCAGTCTCGGATTGCAACATTGTGACACATGACACACCTGAGGCAGGTTAAAGAAAAAAAATGGAGTTTATGTGTTTCTTTATTTTGTGAGCCTTTCTTGCTTTGCACATGATTCCTGCATCTTTAAGAGTACAGGGAAGGGATTGAGGGGGTGCATTCTTACTACACTGTGGAAAGAGCTCAGAAAGGAGAGAGGAAGAAGGGCCGATCAGCTAGCTCAGGTGTCTACAAACTTAGCAACTTCAAGACCTGTGGACTTCAACTCCCAGAATTTCTCAACCAGCCATGATGGCTGAGGAATTCTGGGAGTTGAAGTCCACAAGTTTTAAAAGTGCCAAGTTTGAAGACCCCTGAGCTAGCTGGTAATGGTGCATATTAATAAACATGGATAAATCATCATACATTTGTCAGTGCAAAGAGAAAGTGATTCAGCAAAGGAATAG
>NW_015401114.1:0-5363 GCF_001527695.2 Protobothrops mucrosquamatus
AGAGAGAGAGAGAGAGAGAGAGAGAGAGAGAGAGAGAGAGAGAGAGAGAGAGAGAGAGCGAGAGAGAGCGAGAGAGCATTCATGCAATTTGGTCAGATGACTGAAAACATATTTAGTGTATCTCTAATCTCAGATCAAACACCTACAACATTATGGGACTACAAAATTTTCTTCTCATCCCATAGTTCAGATACCAGAAATGCTCCTGTAGCACTTCTAAATATGTTCTTCACCCTCAATACAATCTTGGTAAGACTTTAACTTTATTTATTTATGCAGACCTTTGTACATTACTCACTTCAGAAACTGAATCACAACAAACAGAAAAAAAATCATACAAAAAAGTATCCATCCATCCATCAATCCTGTATCAAGGAAAAACTACAGTCTCAAACTGAAGGTAGAATCTGAAAAAGGTATTCCAATCCACTTTTAGCATTGAAATACTCTGTGGAATCAAAAACAATTAACGGCCTTGCAAGGGTGTAAAAATTTGGAAAGTTCATACATTTCAAGAAGTGGGCTGACTCATAATGCAAGATTTATCAGTTATAAGGATCAACTCTGGGACCTGATCCCCTTCACTCCATTGGGAATAAAGGGCCCTCAGCATCCCCTCTCAATGACTGTAAGGACTGAGAGCAAAAAATCAGAAGTCTTGTGAAATATTTTTACGACCTTGTAGTTCCTTAATTTGGGGTAGAGTCGGGGTGACTGGGTGGAGCTGAATGTTTACTGGCTGGATGCCCTTCCTGACTCCTATGGAGTTCAAGCTGTTATTTTTTCTTTTTACCTTGAGAGAAGTATCTGCCATTACTTAGGACTGAATCTTCCAAATAGGAGGTGAGTTTCTCAACAATGTGACTGTCTAAATCCCAATCTCAATTTTTTGTCACGTTGACACATTTCAGCAATTAAAAATGCTTAATATCCATGCCATCATGCAAAATCACACTGAGCCAACTACACCTAAAGACACTGCTAACATAAATACACAATACTGAAAGCCTACGTAGCCCTACTCTGTGTGTGTGTGTGTGTGTATCCATATCCATGTGGGGTAGGAGCAAAAGCAGTTTCATGTTGCTAAGCCTAGTACTGTGAAATTCAATCGGAAAAGCCATTTGCCCAAGCTCTCTAATTAGATATTAGAGGGGAGATTAGTAACTCCTAGTGGCAAAAAGTGAGGAGTACAATGTGTGAAGCAAATGAATTTACCTGCTCTTTGCTCACAGATACAGGCTCCTTCAGAACAATCCAGGTGACACATTCAAGCAAAGGAGGCGTGGTCAGTGATCCTAGGTAAGTCCAATAGTCAAGAGAGGCAGGCAGAAGACCAGTGGGATCAAAGTTGGTAAAGTTAGCCTCTTTCTCCTAGAAGAGAGAAGTTTGATAAAACAAGCTAGCATAGTGTTTCTCAACCTTGGCAACTTTAAAATGTATGGATTTCAACTCAGTTCCCACAATTCCCCAGTCAGAAATTCTGGGAATTGAAGTGCATTATGAAATGTATACTAAGATATTTTTTTTGAAAATATGGTTTAATGCAACTATAGTGATAAAGAAGAGTATATGCTATTTTACCTCCTCCCTGAGGGATACGAAGTGAACAAAAACTTTTAATATATGTAGCTAGAAATGAAAAGTAAACATTTCTGCTATGTTTAAATATAACATTTTTAAACAACAAGATATAGTTAAACAATCATTGCCATTTAAAATACAGATTAAAAGCAATTTCATTTCAACCCCCCTTCAGTAATGTTTTTTCTATGAATAATGAAATTCACAGCTCAGATATTCCTGGTTACCAAGAAAAAGAAGCACTTACTTTGTGTTTAATGGAATCTAGTACATCAACAACTTTCTGTAGTCCAAGACAGGGACTTCCTACCTGTGAAATGAAAGGATAAAAAGAAACTTGAATTATGCCTTGTGCCCATGTGCATGTGAAGAAGCCTTTTAAATTCAGCCCATTGATCTCTTTTCAAGAAATTAATCTTAATTCAAAATTAAAATCAATACTCAGGTTCTAAAACAATATTGACTCAGTTTATCATCTATTACCATTTTTTGAAATACATTTGGAAAAGCAAATTTGCCAATTGCAATGGAATGTAACTGCATAGAGTGACATGAAAATGTAGACATAGAATATATAAACAATGAAGTATAAAAAATATGCATAACCACAGTTCAAATATGTGTAATTTTTGTTGCTTATTATTTTACACAGATAAACCATTTAAGCTCAACTCTTCTGATATATTTAAAAGGAAAATTAAAAAAATCTACTAGATGCACCAAATCCATACAATTGATATAATAGGTACATGTGCATATGAATTTTGTATTTGTACCTCATATTTGATGCAAGAATCTTGCAAGATTCTATTAAACATGGTTAAGAAGCTTTATTGGTAAGTTTATCTGTTTTTCTGCAATGTGTTTGTTCACTCACTTGTATCATAAAGGCTTATTTTCTCTGCAAACCATGTAGCTTGTTTGAAATCATGTTGGATATAAATTAAGTCAATTTCTGATAATAATCCTATAGCAGACCAGAAGATTTGCCCACCTGACTTTCAGACCCTTTCCAAACTTAAGATTCTTTTTTAAAAAAATTAACTGACCTCTTCAGTTTTCACTAGAAATTAATATAAAGGGAACAATGTTATCATAGAAACATCTGGAATGACTGTAGGCAGTTAATTCACTTCTGAGCAAAGCACAAAGTCACCTTGTTCAATAAATATTCTGAAAATACAAAGATTACAGAAGGAAATATAAAGATACTAACCTTCAAAAACACTCCTACAACTGCCAGGCCATCAGGATGTTTTACAGCTTCCTCAAAAGCTCCATATTTTGTATTCCAATGAACCAAGTGGAGCTGGAATAAAAAAAAATGCAGAAGACAGAAAACACCCCATTAGCAGGCTTCCTTTGAACAGAGGGACTCAATAAATTATATATTAACCTTTAGCCTGAGTCTCTTGATTTCTGAGACATTAAAAGAAAGAACTGGCTTATTAGTTCCTTTTCCCATGAAATAAAAAATTCAAATACAACTATATTTCTCACACTGTCTTCTCATGCCATTCAGACCATTACTAATATGTGAACAGATTACTAATATCTTCAGAAATTTCTGTGAAAGCAATAGCTATATTTTATATAAATTTGAAAAAAATCAGATAGATTAAAAAAATAAAATGCCAACAGCTATGAAAAAATGGTGCAAAATGCAGTAGCAAGAATGATCTCTGCAGTGCTTTTGCTCTTCACTGGTTTTCTACCATGTCCATTGGTTTCTAATTTCCTTCTGGACCCAATTCAAACTGATGGTTACTGCACTCAGTGTCATACAGTAGATTTTCCCACTTGTTGCCCTTCTAGCTTCTACTAGAATAACCTTCTAGCTGTTACTCTGCATTGGGATCTCAACCTATCTAGGAGTGCCAGACTGGAGAAGCTGACCTAAAGAGTCTAAATCAGAGCACTTCCTCTTAGAAGTGGTAATGTATCCATTGCATTTATCATCAAAGTGATAGCTCTATGTCATTTTCTGAGTAGTGACTGGCAGGCTTGTAGAATAAGTACATCTTAGACTGTAAGTATGAATATAGAACAACTATGTTAGCTAGAGCAAATATAGGCAACTTTAGGAGGATGAGAAGTGACAATTGTTCCATCACCTAAAAAGCTGCCAGTGACACTAGTGGAATGGAGGTGGTATCCGAAGAAAAGGCACAACATATTTGAGGAGCTGATTTTTCAGTGCTTTTAAAAATGGTTCAAAATCTCCCAAATGGTCCAAAATTGTGCTACCAATATTTGGCAGGAAAATGGCTCAAATTTGGTAGTGCAAGTGGGGCAACATAGAGACTTTGGGCTAATAGTATTACTAGACAGAGAAGGGCAACAGCAAAAATTTCCATGTTAATGGATGGATTGCTAAACAACTATTGATTAGAAAGTAATTTCATCTGCCATCATGTATTAATTTAGCCAATTCTTATATATTTAATATTCAATTCTAATATATTTCAGCATATTTTTCAATAGTGAATACACATATACACACACACAAAAATTGGAAATTAATGAAGGTCTTACCTCGGCATCATATTTCACCCCATCAACAGTATGTTCAGAACCCTGGCCTTCACAGGATCCCCAATGAATATGGAACTGCTTTAATTTGTAAATTCCTTCAACTGGGCCACCTTTCAGCACTGAAATAAAAAAATAGCCGCAGTAGACTTCATCCATAAACTAGTCCCTGACTAAAAGAGAGCTTGTGTCTTATAACAAAAAGGCAGAATTGGTTTTTTTTATTGAGTCAATTTTGGGGGTATAGTTTTTGGGGTATAGTGTCTTTGCCAGGTTAAGCAATGTAATAACAACAAACAGTATGAAAATTATGAAGATACAGTAATTTGCCCCCATAGCAAATTTCCCATGGACTTTAAGATTGCACATTGATAAAATATGATCTTGCTGTGATAAACTGAATTTCTCCTGCATATCAGCTGAGAAGACATTTTAGAAACTAATAAAATTTATTAAAGATCATAATATGCACATACGAAACATGTTCTGTGATCTTTAATCTTAATATGAGCTAATTTCATAGAAACATCTGCATGCAAAGAAAGCAATTATATTTTTGACATGTGACAAGTCTAATTCTCAGTTGGCCCTATACAGTTACAAGATTTAGAGCATTTCAGTGCTTTCAAAAACATAATTTTCCCTCAATTGGCTACTACTAATAGAACTTGACTTGCTACCTGGTGTTCTTCAATCATGGAGTAACAAAAGAGACAGAAATCTACAAAAATACAAGCCAAGATATTTCTGTACAACACAGTTCACCTATAGTTTCTCAAAAACTAGGGCAGATGGCCTTAATATATATGTATGCCATGTCAAAAAAATTATTATATAGGAGTAGAAATTTTTCCCCAAATATTTCATGTTTAAAAATTCTGTATTACAGCTGACCTGAGTTAAACTAGTAAGGATTATAAAGGATTAGGCTGTTCTGTCATTCACTTACCCACAGGCCATTATTGAGTTCAATCAGGGTGAATTCTAATCATTATCCAACGGCCTACCAACAGGGCAAATGGTCATTTTGGGACAGGATTTTTTTTTTAAAAAAATACTATCTCTCACAAGCACACTTTCTATGTTTGGTAATTTTTAGTTCAGAATTAGCACAAGCAGAAACTTATGGGCAGGATGATTATCTTAACTTCCTTGTTTAGAACCTTTAGAACCAGTCAGGCAAAACTGTTCACATGTTTAAAAATGTACTTTAGTAATTTCTTCTGATAAACAGCAGCTGGTTATCT
>NW_015401115.1:0-5359 GCF_001527695.2 Protobothrops mucrosquamatus
ACATTGCGAAGAAAGATAAAGGCAAACTACTTCCATGCTGCTGATCCAGATACGACATGTGTCCTCAAGTCACCAGTAGCAATGCTTGACTTGAAGGAACCTTATCGAACCAATTCCTCAAAGTCTGCGGGGAAAAAATAGCAAGCAGGACCCTTTGCTTATCTTCTGAATTGCAGAAAGGAGATCCCATTCCTTATCTGTAGTCTAGAGGGAGTAACGTTTCATAAACAGGATGCCCCTTTAAAAGAACATTGCCACAAGCGCCAGCAGAGCTGGGCTTGTTTAGAAAAAGTGGAAGGCAACCAGTTTTGGTTAGAGTTGTTCTTTCCAAGGGTGAAAGTTTGGTGACTGTCTATTTCACCAGGGATAAATATCCACAGTTTAGGCTCCCTATTTTCCAATTTAGGCTCCCTGCAGGAAAGTATTCAGAAATATGGATGTGGTAACATCATAGCAAGAAGTATATCTGAGCTTCCCCAGCTGTTGTTTGGGGAGGAGGAGATTTACAGATGGGAATCTGGGGGCAATACTTTCATAACTACTCTTAAGTCTCCCCAGACTTCCTTATACTGCTAAAATTAAGTGGCAGTTTGGTAGTACACCTCCGTAGTTACTTCCCGTCAGCTTCACTTGGTAGACTAGACCAGGAAACTAACTCCACAGAAAAACTAAAATTACTTTTGTTGAGATTGGCTGTAATAACCGAATCTTGAAAGTCTGATTGTGTTACACCTATGTGTAAGCCGCCTAGATTTGCCTTGAGTTGGATGAGCAGGATACAAGTTAGAGAGAGGGGGGGGAGATGATAGATAGATACAGTACATAGAGGTAGTAGGTAGGTAGGTAGATAGATATGATATGATATGATATTGACAGATGATAGATATGATATTGATAGATATATATATGATATGATATTGACAGATGATAGATATGATATATGATATTGACAGATGATAGATATGATATTGATAGATATGATATGATATGATATGATATTGACAGATGATAGATATGATATTGATAGATAGATAGATATGATATGATATTGACAGATGATATGTATGATATTGATAGATAGATAGATAGATAGATAGATAGATAGATAGATAGATAGATAGATAGATAGATAGATAGATAGATAGATAGATAGATAGATAGATAGATAAATAGGTACCCTTTCCCAGGTTACACTCTAGTAGGCATCTTCCAAACATTATCTCATTGTTCTGGGCTTAAAATATGGTGCAACTGTTCTTGCCTATCTCCATCAAGATCACTGTCGTGGTTCTGACAAATGAAACTCTTCAAAGAGAGTTAACATCGGATGTTCTTGCTTTGACAATCACCTTCCTTACTCTCTACACCTCCCACCCCCTGGGACCCAGGATTGGCAAGTGGCTTTACTTTACACAATACGGTGCTAAGTCAGACCAGTTTTTGGTTTGGAAAACCCTCAGCTGCTTAGGCTCAATACAAAAGCAACAATAGCTAAGGTAAGGGACTTCTCATGAACTTCTAAACCTTCCAGAGATGCACCAGATGCACCTTGTAATTCTCTATGCAGTTCGGAGTTCATTCCTTTTTTGTAAAGTGTGTAGAAAGATTGTGTTGTGTTTTGCTGGTGACTTCTATGCCTGATGCAGATGACAAAAGCTGTAGGGGAAGTCTCCCCTGGGATATAAATCAAACTGATCCGCAGCAAGGCAAGAGGGAGGTGATGTTCATCTAATGTGAAAGCTTTACTGGACTTTCTCCAAGAGCTGATCCCTGCCAGAATCAATGAATTATTTTTTATCACTGTTGTTAGCGCTCTCCAACTTGACCTGGAGCAATGAATGGGAACCGAAGAGAGCCCGTCATGTAAGAATGGTTCCCAGATCAGACAGAACTATTATGTCAGGACTGAGCAGACACCTTACAAGGACGTGAAAAGATGGCTAGATCTCTCAACAGGCCAGGAGGAAAACCTCTACTATTTAATGCCTGGGAGATAGATGTCTACATAGGTTCGGATTTCTGTATGTACAGTAGTTCATTTTTGCATGTACAGTAGTTCATTTTTAAGTTCAGTAAAGAAATAACTTATCGCTTATTGTCTGTGGAATGGTATGTGGGAATGACACAGTAAGGTTTACGTGTGCAAAAGGACATGTTGACTTGAGATGAACATGGTCATCAGCAGGAAAGAAAAAGCTTCCGTAATCTAAAACTATCGACCTTCTCATGGTCTGTCTAATATTTGGACTTATCACATCACACTTTTGAGCTGGACATGAATTCCAGAAAGTTCTAGAGGGATGACAAAGAATAAGGCAGATCTCCTTTGTTGGTTACTTCAGATCATTTTAACTGGAGAGGGCAAAAATCTAGGGACTTCTTACATATTACCTACTTCCCACTGACCTGTGATCTCAAAGGAATAAAACGGAGCAAGTTGAGACCATAATGGAAAGAAGAACTGGAGTGGATGATACAAAGGACATCAGTGTCCTTCCTTGAAGCTTCTCCACCACCTTCAACTTAAAATAGCTAGTCAACTGGTGGGCATTATTGCTTCAAAATTAATTACAGCATATTGTTTCAGTGGTAAGAAGCCAAGTCTATTATTAGGGCCTCTAATCCATAGACTATCCCATAGTTAATGGGTTTGGGCTGCCATGATTATTTTCTTTCTAAAGTGCTTTTGATGGAAAAATACAAAGGCATTTATGGCTTGCATTTAAAGACCCTCACAAGAAGATGCATCCGAAGCTCTCAGAAGTTTGCAAGGGAAGCAATCAATCCTTGACACTTCTAAAAATGGCCCACTCTTAACTATTTGGGGAACACAACACTTAAAAATGTGGGCACAGGTTATTGTGGTTGCAATGAGCCTACTTTAGTAGTGCAAATTGCACAGTCATAGCCACTATGGAGAAATGGAGACGATGTCAAGGCAAAAAATAGCCGATCTCTTGCTAAGAATTCAACATAAGATGGAGTTGTCCTTCTCTGACAAGAAGCAAGGGACTTTCTGATTTACAACCTTTTGCTTCTCCAAGATCTAGGAGAAGCTGTGTGAGGATACGTTTTGAGTAAGGTGCTCTTGTGAGGCCCTTCTTCTTGTCTACAAATCAACCAAGCTTGTCTAGCAGTGGACAATTAACTAGAAGCCCTTTAAGACTTGATTGCTGCTATCCTCAACCTTTGGGCCCAACCCACATAGCTGCCCAAAGGCATAGTCAAAGATATGAAAATAAGAAAGGATAATGTTAAGGATCATAGGTTGTCCACCCTTGGCGTTCAGGCAACCAAATTTCAAAGAAATAGAAACACCATACAGCGTGGTGTTTACTCATAGTTAAACATATACTTATGGTTCCTTCCTCCTGTTCTTCTGCAGCACGTACGCAAATGAGTCAGCTATGTGATAGACAACCACTCCTTTCACCACCCAAAGAAGGAAATGAAATCTTGGTTTCTTGCTACCTTTTCAACCCTAAACAGCAAGAAGATACTTAACTGTACAACACATGAAAACACCAGCTGTGTTATAGTTGCAGATCCCAAAGTAGGAATGGGTGTAAAACTCTTCAGGAGGGAAACAAAACTTAGCCTATCTATTAAATACAACTGCATCCATATTCCCTTGCCCTCCCCCCTCTCCAAAGTTCTTGCTTCTATATAGGTCCTAAAAGCACATGAGGCTGCAGAAAGAAGAAAGTAGTTCTCCTGAAAAATCAGCTTGCTTTTCCTCAGTGGTCCCAACAGCAGGCATCAATTCCTAAAGGACTTCTGCATAGTCATAAGGTGCCCTGGCTGATCAGTTGACTTAGCTTTGGCTACTGCCGTTGATCCATCATTTTTGAATACTGAAAAAGAGCAGAGTTACCTGATCTGTAAACCTCCAGAAGGCCTGCAGAGTGATATAAGAAATCCCAATTCTTTGCTGTCCTTCAGTGGCTGCTCATCTATTTACAAAGCAGGTCTAGGAATCCTACACAATGAAGATGTTTCCCATTGGCTTTGTCTCATAATACACTTCACTGAATCCATGAGAATTATTGTCTTTTTGGAAGGGCAAATTGCACCATTACAGGAACCTGCTGGAAGTTTAACTTAGTCCTAAGTCGTCATCATCATTGGCATCCTTCAGTCTCAAGAGACTATGGTATCGTGCTCTGGAAAGAGGTCCTAAAGCAGCATCTGGTGTGGCTAAAAAGGCCAATTCGAGAATGGCAGTCCCTTCCACACTGAGGGCAGATACAATCTGTCCCCTGTCCAGACCCCAGGTTTCGCTGGTTCCAGGACTGCCTCTTTGCCTCAGCCTGCCGCACAAGTGTCTCTTCGAATTGGAGAAGGCCATGCTGCGTCTTTAGCCCCCAGGCTGAACGATCAGAGGTCAAGGATTCCCAGCTGCTAATGTCCATTCCCAAGGCCTTCAGATCCCTCTTGCAGATATCCTTATATCGCAGCTCAGGTCTCCCTCTGGGGCGCTTTCCCTGCACTAGTTCTCCATACAGGAGTCCTAAGTATGACTAAATTAATTCAGAAAGTCTAAACAGGGTTAAACAAATTTCATCCAGTCGGTTGCATTGGGAGAGCACCTGTACCGAGTCAATTGGCCTGCATGAGACACCCCAAGAAAAAGAACTACAAAGCACAAGAAGCTGGGAAAGCCAATTTTTTAAATTACAATTCTTACTGCCAAGATTGGGCAGCACATATCCCAAATATGTCGTACGAGCACATGGAATGCCACGCAGTCGTTTGCAGAGAAAGCAGAAAGGGAGTTTGTGGTGTCTTTTGACTTAGTGTGATTGTGCCAGGCAGACAACAAATGGGTTGAGCATGTCATGGAAACAGGTATTGAGGTGTCTATGGAGATTCTCAATCATCCAGGTGATGGTTGTCCCAAAAGAGCTTTTTTTCCCCCCTCCCAAAAAAGGAAATTGGACTTTCTTAGTTTTTTTTCTTCTTTGAAAACGTTTCACTTCTCATCAGTTCTGAAGAAGTTTCTTGGAAGAGAAGTAAAATTTGTTTTCAAAGAAAAAAACCCCCAAGAAAGTCCAATTGCCTTTTGGAAGAAAAAGCACCTTTGGGACAGGTGTTGAGGTGATACATCTCGTAACTCTGGATGCCAGATTTCTGTTTCACCAGATTGTTGTGTTTTTTTTGAAGTGGCATTTCAGTCTCAGCATTGTGCAGTCTTTGAATTTAATCAGGGATCCATGGCCTTTTAGCTTGGCTTTTCTGATGTTGACAAAATTGATTTACTCATTTCCTCCTTTCAGCTGGAGACAAATGTCAACGAAGCCGCAAGCGTGGGCTTGCTCAAAATAACCGCCACATGTCCTTTCAAAAATCATCCTACCGA
>NW_015401116.1:0-5358 GCF_001527695.2 Protobothrops mucrosquamatus
CTCCTCCTCCTCCTGGCTCTCTTCCTTTCCTGAAGCTGACTGTCGGAGCACCTGCTTCCCCTGCCCGAAGCCCTGGGCAGCTGCTTCACCGTCGCCACACAGGCAGAACCAGAGAACTGCAGTGGGCAGGGCCAGGGAGCAAAGTGGGTGGGGCCATGTCATCCCAAGGGCAAAGATTCCGGAATTCTGGACGGAAGGATCCCCGGGGTCGTTTTGCTTTGCGTTTTGAACTTGGATGTCAACACACAAAGCAAAGGGAATCCCGAAGTGTTCGGCTCTTTCATCTTTTCCCACACAAAATGGAAGGAAGGCAAGCTGGACCCTCCATTTGGGGTCCCTAAAAACAGAGAATCGGGGTCCAGAAGCCTCAGACTCCACATTTGCAAGGAGTAGGATCAAGTAGCAGCTGAGAGAGAGAGAATCTTTCTTCCTCCAAGATCCTGGAGGAAATTGCCCAGCGCCTGAATTTTGATCCCATGGCATTCGGGATGCTACAAGGGTCGTAAGGCCATTTTTTCCAAGGCCATTGTAACTTCAAACGGTCAGTAAATGAACGTTGTAAGGCGAGGACCACCTGTATTAAATTTATACGCTGCCCGTCTCGCTATCCAAAGCCGTTCGTTGTCGCTTACCTTTCCAGGACAAAACCCCTTCCAGGGAAAAGGGACCCAGCTTACCTTAACCCCTTCCAAGGCTGCCGAATGCTCGAATAGAATAACAAAGCTGGAATGGAAGGGACCTCAGAGGTCCTCTAGTCCAACCCCCTGCTCAGGCAGGAAAACCTATACCGTTTCAGACAAACGCTATTTTAAAATGTGATTTTCCTCCCATGCAGGGACCACGGAGCGGGTATGCCTCGTGCAAGGCACCGCGGAAGCCCTCAACGCCGTCCACAACTTTATTGCCGAGAAGGTGCGGGAAATCCCCCAGTCTGTGGTGAAACCCGAGTCCGTCAATATCCTGCAGCCACAGACCACCATGAACCCCGACCGAGCCAAGCAGGTGAGGAACAGGGGTTGTTTCACCCCGGAGGGGTTTTAAATTGCTAGTGGGAAAAATGTAAAGTTTGGGAAAAGAAAACAGGAGGCCTCTGCGGGATGACAGCAAAGGGCATTTTGCTTAATTGGCCTCTGATCTGAGGCTCTTCAAATGGACAAGACCAGGGTTTTTTTAAACTTGGCAACTTTTAGATGCATGGACTTCAACTCCCAGAATTCCCCAGCCAGACATTAATAGAACAGAACAGAACAGAACAGAATAGAATAGACAGATTGTAGAATAGAATAGAATAGAATAGAATAGAATAGAATAGAATAGAATAGAATAGAATAGAATAGAATAGACAGATTGTAGAATAGAATAGAATAGAATAGAATAGACAGATTGTAGAATAGAATAGGCAGATTTTAGAATAGAATAGAATAGAATAGACAGATTGTAGAATAGAATAGAATAGAATAGAATAGAATAGAATAGAATAGAATAGAATAGAATAGAATAGAATAGAATAATAACTTTATTGTCATTTTGAATGTACACTACTCGGCATACATTAACATGAAATTTCGTTGCATTCAGCTCTCAAACATGCTGGCTGGGGAATTCTGGGAACTGAAGTCCACCCATCTTAAAGTTCATTAGCATACTGGCTGGGGAATTCTGGGAGTTGAAGTCCACGCATCTTAAAGTTGCCAAGTTTAAAAAACACTGGACGAGCCCATAGTTCCCATCATCCCCAGACCAGCGAAATTCAGTGAGTTGTGTAATCCAACACATTTAGATGGTATCAGATTCTGCCACAGCATTATTATTTGAGAAAGATTTTTTTTTTTTTTTGCTCCTGTTACCTTACCTATTGATGGGTTGCAAAATACTGGAAGTGTAAGAGTTAAACAGATGTTTCTCAAAATATCCACCCCAAATGTTAAGAAGGCTTTTTATTACCTCTCATTTTCATTCAGCTTTTCCTGTGCACCTAGTTTTCAGACCGTGTGCTATTTTTTACCATTTTGCTGGTACAGCCGAGAGTCACCTGAGAGACATAGCACTTATTTTGGTCTTTAATTGATAATTAAACATTGCAGAGGGCTGTCAAACTAGACTTCTCTTTCCATTATTTGCTAGATTTGAAAAGGAATCTAAATTCAGGTTCCACCCATGGATTGACAAATCAGGCCATTTTCAAATCTAAATTTCCAAGGTATTCTTTCTAAGAGAGGTTCTCCATTTCTCCTGCATTAAAAACCAGGCCCTGTTATATTTCAGAAATGCATATTTTTATTTATTAAATTTATAGGCCACCCATCTCGCTATCGAGAGTGATTCTGGGTGGCTTACGGTGCAATAAAGTACGAATATAAAAACACATTTATCAATATAGAAACACTTAAAATTATGGGAATTCAAGAGAGAGAAAGAATAAAAATCCCTCAGAATATTAGGGTCTGATGCTTTCCACTCTCCAAATCAAACCTTAAAAAGTTGCCTGAGTCGCCACACGGGTGGCAGATAAATTTGATAAACAAATAAAAATAAAATAAATCAGCAAAAATGCAAAAACACAATCTACCTTCTGTTTAAACAAATAAACAGCCCCAAACCAATTCTTGCTTTTATAAAAAGGCAGCTGCACAGAGAAAGATCTGTATTTTTCCTATTACGAGAAGAAAATGCCATGAAAAGCTATAGTGCTTCCTTCCTTCCTTCCTTCCTTTCTTCCTTCTTTCTTTCTTCCTTTCTTTCTCTCTTCCTCCCACCCTCTCCCTTTCTTTCTCTCTCTCTCTCTTTCTCTCTCTTTCTTTTTCTCTTTCTCCTGTCTCTCTTCCTTTTCCTTTTTTTGTTTTTTCTTTCTCTCTTTCTCTTTTTCTCTTTCTCTCAATTTCTCTCTCCCTCCCTCCCTCCTTCCATTCAAGCTTCATGTACAGCAAAAAGATTGGATCACAGGTCTGCATTTTCCCTGGATTGTGCCGTTGCTATGACAGCTAGTTGTGGGTTGTGGCCACAAGCCGGGCACAAAGATGATGCCACATTTTACACAGGAGGCAGGAATGTGGTAGAGGAGTCCCTTTATCTGCCCGCCTGGATAGAGGTGGAAAGAGGGAAGGTGTTTCTTAAATACATCCTTCGCTTCTAAAAATACCTTCCCTTTTTCAGAAGACTTTGCAACCTTCTTCCCACATTCCTATGAAAATGCCTTTAAAAAAAATACTTTTTTTAAAACCTGCCTTTATTATTTTTGGAAGTAACTCAAGCTGACAAAGATACCTAACACTCCTTCGTTCTCATGTTTCTCTCACAACGACAACCCTGTGAGGTGGGTTGGGCTGAGAAAGTGGAATTGACCCCAAGTCAAAGGGGAAGCCCGATTCACTTAACAATCGGGTTATTAGCTTAACATCTGCAGTGATCCACTTAACAACGGTGGCGAGAAAAGTCATAAAACGGGGCAAAACCCACTTAACAAATTTCTCACTTAGCAACATAAAAGTTGAGTTCGACTGTGGTCGCAAGTCAAGGGCTACCCATATCCACTCCCATCTCCAGAGCCAACAGCATTATTAAAGCAACACACCCAAGCACAGACAAACACAAACACGCCATCTAGTTCAAGGCTCTGCACATTTAATTATAATCTGGATTCTAGGAGTATAACGTAATCCAGGGGTAGGCAACCTTGGCTCTTTTGTGACTCGTGGACTTCAACTCCCAGAATTCCTGAGCCAGCATGGTGGAACTATGGCCCCCTCATGACTCGTTGACTTCAACTCCCAGAATTCCTGAGCCAGCATGGCTCAGCTTGGAAACCTCTCCCTTTCCCCTCAACGTGGCTGGCTCAGGGATTCTGGGAGTTGAAGTCCACGAGTCATGAAGGGGCCAAAGTTTCCCTCATGCTGGCTGAGGAATTCTGGGAGTTGAAGTCCACCAGTCATAAAAGAGCCCAGGTTGCCTACCCCTGGATTAATCCCAATATCCACGGAATGCCTTCTGACTAAAGCCGTGTGCGGTCGGTCTGCTGTTCTGCAGAGGCACCCCAAAACTTTCCCTGGGCGCCTCCTTGTCTCCTAAAGTCACCATCCTGGCACACAACCAAACAGCCAAAGTCAGCGTCTGGGCCTCGTGTGCATCATGTACATTTCCCCCTCCTTGTTGGTAAAGGGCACCCGAGGTTCCAGCTATAAGTAGAACAAGTTTTGCTTTCCTCTCGCGGGTGCATTTGGGCGTGTGTGCCTGTGTGTACGCTCAGACACAGATTTCAATTTCTATCACGTCTAAGATGGAACGCCGGCAGCCCAAACACGTCAAAACCTTGCCGGTCCCTCCATTTAAAGGGCATTGGCAGAAAGGGGGGGGCAACCCGGAAGTGTCCTCCTCGAGGGCTTCCATGGAGGGAGCAGGACGCTGTCCGTGGTGCTGAAGGCAGTTTTGCAATGAGGCTGCCTGGCAAATAAAGAATATAGGATGATTTTTTTCTTTTTTTAAAAAAAAAGGGAGGGGGAGAGGAAGAAAATGAATGGGCCTGCATGGTCTGCTATTTATTTTATACGACTTTTTAGCTTGCCACTGACAAAGAGCCGGGTGAATTGGATTGCAAAGGAGCACAGGTTGTCCTCGACTTACAACAGTTTGGAAGTTACAGTTACATTTCCCACACTTATAACTGTTGCGGCATCCCTGTGGTCCCGTGATCCAAATTTGGATGCTTGGCAGGTGGCTCATATTTATGACGGTCGCCTCGTCCCCGAGTGGTGTGACCCCCTTTTGCGACCGTCTGACAAGCCAAGTCCACGGGGAAGCCAGATTCACTTAACAGCCACGTTACTAACTTAATAACTGCAGTGATTCACTTAACAACTGTGGCAAGAAAGGTCATAAGATGGGGGCAAGTCTTACTTAACGAATGTCTCACTTAGCGATATATATATATATATATATGGGCTTAATTATGATTGTAAGTCAAGGATTGGCTGAATCAGGCTGGCCCACTTTACAGGGTGGTTAGAATTTCTGAAAATACACTTATATCGATGAGCGAGTGATTCATTCAATTGCTACTTTCACCTGGTGGGATTAACATGATGGTCCTGGTTCCCACGACACACTAGCTCAGAAACAACACAATCCCATTTTAGCCCAGTTTAGCACAGGGCGCCATCCTGGCGCCTATCAAAGGAGCCTCATGGGAAAGCAGAAGCCACAATCCCAACTCAATGCTCTTCCTCTCGTCTCCCCCAAATTCAGGCCAAGGTGATCGTCCCGAACAGCACCGCCGGGCTGATCATCGGCAAGGGCGGGGCCACCGTCAAAGCCATCATGGAACAGTCGGGCGCTTGGGTCCAGCTGAGCCAGAAGCCCGAAGGC
>NW_015401117.1:0-5357 GCF_001527695.2 Protobothrops mucrosquamatus
TTTGGTCAGCAAAAGCAAGGTCTGATACTGAGTGTATTTTAGATCATGATCTCTTCCTCACAAAATTACCATGTAAGCCAAAGAAAAAAAAATTATCAGATGAACAAGATATGACCTCTGCATTATTCTTTATTATATGGTAAAGGTCAGTAATAGATTTAATGGGTTATATTTGATAAATAGAATGTCTGAAAAATTCCGTATTGAACTTCATGGCCCCATTAAAGATGAAACAAATAAAAATAACCTGAAATGCAAAAACCAAAAGAAAGTGAGGTGCTTTTCTGTTGACAAAGTGAAAGTAGCTAAAGAAAAGTGGAAGGCAAATTGTTGGAGATTTTATTTAATTATTTAATTAATCATATTTATAGAGGATCGTACACAGAGAAAATTTGCTAAGGTGACTGCCAAATTCCCCTTATGAACAAGAAGTGACAAGAAATTGTATCTAAAAAGCAATGCAGAGGCAAAGAGACAGAAAGAGAAAGCGAGAGAATATAGTACACCAGTAGTGTATTTATGGCAGAATTCCCTTATTTTGGCCCTGTACACTGTGACCACTTTTCCATTATTCTGCTAACTTCCAGCTTCATTATTCCAGCTTTATATAATTACTATGCTATCTTGTTGATGTTGTGGCAGGGTGTTACAAATAATCATAGATCTGTTCTGTTACATTTTTCCTCTGGGAACATTTATATATTATCATCCTTATTTTTTTTTAAAAAAAGATACAGTATATAACAACAACAACAACAACAACAACAACAACAACAACAACAACAATAATAATAATAATAATAATAATAATAATAATAATAATAATAATAATAATAATAATAATAATAATAATAATAATAATAATAATAATAATAATAATAAAGTTGGAAGGGATCTTGGAGGTCATCAAGTCCAACCCCCTGCTCAGGCAGGAACCCTACACCATTTCAGACAAATGGCTGTCCAGTCTCTTCTTAAAAACTTCCAGTGTTGGAGCATTTACCGCTTCTGGAGGCAGGTTGTTCCATTGGTTAATTGTTCTAACTGTCAGGAAGTTTCTCCTTAGTTCTAAGTTGCTTCTCTCCTTGATCAGTTTCCATTCATTGCTTCTCGTCCTGCCTTCAGGCGCCTTGGAGAATAGCTTGACTCCCTATTCTTTGTGGCAGCCCCTGAGATATTGGAACACTGCTATCATGTCCCCCCTCGTCCTTCTCTTTGTTAAACTAGACATACCCAATTCCAAAGATTACCCTTGGTTGTGAATGTCCATTTGGCTCTCTATTTATTTATTTAATTTATTTAATAACCAAGTTTATGTATCAGCCCATCTTACAAGAATTTACTCCTGGTGGTGTACAATCATTAGTAAAAGAGCATACATGTATAAAAACAAGATATTTAAATTGGAAAAATCAGCATTAAAATGAAAATAATTAAAACTAAAAATATATACAAATCCCAAAGAGAGAGAGAGGGAGGGAGAGGGAGAGGGAGAGAGAGAGATTATAGCCATCTCAATAGTAGAATCATCTAAACAAGGTCACAAGGGCATAACCAGATCTTGATGGATTTCTGGAACATCAAAAGCGATGAAGCTAATCTAAAGTCTGGGGGAGAGAATAAATGTTACAAAATGCAGGTGCCACAGCAGAGAAAACTCACCTGGGACCTGCCAAATGTAGGTCGTTGGCAGATAGTATCAGAACATGTCTTATCTGCTGAATCTAAAAAGAGAATCAGAGACAGCCAGGTTGATATAATTTGACAGAGGCAATCCCTCAGATAACCTGGTCTCATGACATTAAGGAGATGAAAATTTAAAAACAGCATCCTAAATTGGACCTGGCAACCTTCTCTTGGTAGAATACTGTTGTTATTTCTTTCTTTAGTGCAGACATGTCAAACACAAGGCCTGCGAGTCGGGTCTGGCCCAATATGTGGGTCCGTCCGGCCTGGGGGCCTGCTCTGGAAACAGCAGGCTGACCAGGCACTGATCTACAACCTGGTTGTGTCCATAAAAGCCAGAACATGCTCAGCCTTAGATCCACGGGGCAGCCCCACCCTGTGCCCTGGGCACACGCGCAAGCAGAGTCCGGCATCGCTGCTGGCTATCTTGCCCCACAGGCTGACTTCACCCAGGACGCTGGCACTGGCCGTCTCCTGTGCGCACACCTGGGGGGCAGGACAGAGGCGGTTGGGCACTCCTTGCTGGTTCCAGGGCTGGTTCCAGAGCTGCCCCGTGGATCTAAGGCTGAGCACATTCTGGCTTTGATGGACACAACCAGGTTGTAGATCAGCACCGTCCCCCCTCCCACCAGCACCTCCAGCCTCACAGCCACAAGGCTTTTCTTTCACCGGGAAAGCCCCCGCCTGCCCATGTGGAATAGCAAGACCGGCAGCAACATGGCAGTACTGGCAATCTCTCTCCCTCCCATTACCCCTTCCTAAGTGCAGAGGAAGGAAAGAGATGAAAAGGTGAAAGAACAAACGGAGGGAGGAAGGAACGGAGGGAGGGAAAAAAGGGAGGGAGGGAGGAAGGAACAGAGGAAGTAAGGAACAGAGGGAGGAAGAAATGGAGGAATGGAGGGAGGAAGGAACAAACAAACGGAGGAAGGGAGGAACGGAGGAAGGATGGGTGGGTGGGTAGGTGGGAAAAGGAGGAAGGAAGGAACAGAGGAAGGGAGGGAGGAAGGAACGGAGGGAGGAAAGGAGGGAAAAAGGATGGAAGGAACGGAGGGAGGAAGGAATGGAGGGTGGGAGGGAGGAAAAAAGGAAGGAAGGAAGATAGATTATAATGAGAGGGAGGAAGGGTCTGAGGGAAGCCCTGCCTTAGCACTTGGCCCTGAGCAACCCTGTTGGCCTTTCGCTATCCCCTTGTCCCCTCCTCCTGGCCTCTCCTGATGGTTTCCCATCCTATCGCTGAGGATGCTTTGGTTACAAAGCTTGGTCTCCTTGCACGGAGAGGGAGTGGGCTTCCCTCTCACCCACACATTTTGCCTTCCCGCAACACCATGAGCAACTTGGCCAAGGAGAGCGAGCACAGCAGCAGCAGCCTTGAGGAGGAGGTAAGTGTAGCTGGGTGCCCCCTTGGGGAAGTGGGGCTAGGCTATGCTGTGGGATCCCTGAACTCGAGGGCTGTGCGCTTGACCTCCACAACCCAAGGCTCTGGGCAGCCTGTGCCACCGTCCAGCCCCCCCCCCCGCATGGCCTGAAAGGGATGGTGAAGCTCCTGCAGTGGACCATGTTCCGGCGCTCGTCTCGGTCCCACCCTCCTCTGCCGGAGACCCTTGAATCTGTCCCAGGCCTGCACAGGCGCCCCTGACACAAGCAATGTCAAGCTGGCCACGCCCACCCAGTAGGCCACACCCAGCCCAGCCACACCCACCCAGCCCCCCGAGGGCAACCACAATGCTGATGCGGCCCTCAATGAAATTGAGTTTGACACCCCTTCTCTAGTGTATTACCTTGCATCTAAATATCAGATGCTGAGAGAACTCTCTCTGTTTATTTATTTATTTATTTAACATAGTCTGTTTGTAAATTGTCCAATGCATCTTCTTTGTACTTTAAATTATTTCTATACTACCAATATCCCAACCTAAAGATAAACAGATAATCCAATAGTCCCTGTAGCTAAACAACCTTATGCCTGCTGTTTTTTACTGAGTGTTTTCCTACAAAGGATGTTGAAGGATCACAACTTCATATTTGTCAAAGTGCTAACATTTAAAACAGTAAAAAACATTCATTTCCTTGTTCCATTTTGTATTATGCTACAGTAAGTTAAAAGCCAACTAAAGTGTGAAGAATTTTTCCCTAGATGATATAATAAGAATAAATCTTCAATACTTCTGTATGTACTTATTTTAAATCTCTTGAAGATAGTGTCAAAATGTTACGTTAATGTTATTTTTCTATTTTAATCTATATGATATATAGATATATAAAAATCTTGAGTGCTTACTGGAGCAGAAGTAGATTATCAGTCAATCAAATAATTAATCGTTAGTACAACAAAAAAAATCCATAATGGTTTGAAAAAGAGCTTTAAAACGAATAAATCATACAATAGCTTGGTAGCAGCAGGTAATTAAGAGACAGCCAAAACTCCAATGATCAAGAAGGGAAAATGTAAAAAGCAGATGTTACTTTCTTTACTGTACACTGATATTATACAGAAGGCTTTTATCATTATATAATCTTTCTGACTTATTCCAAGAATATAACAAGGAGTCAAAATATCATCACCTTCTATTTGAAACCCTTTCAATATTTCCCACCAGTTTATCAGTGTTTGAAATTACAACAATAATTATGTTAAGATGAAAAAGTTAAAGTGGTTACACAGTGCATGTTATTTATAATGTTATCAGAGGTGCCTATAACAAACCATATGCCGGCTGCCTGCAGGTTGGCAGTTTGAGCCTTCCATCCTTCTGAGATCGGTAAAATGAGGACCCAGATTGTTGGGGGCAATATGCTGACTCTAAACTGCTTAGAGAGGGCTGCAAAGCACTGTGAAGCAGTATATAAGTCTAAGTGCTATTGCTATTGCTACATGAAATTTGTTGGGTATGATATCATGATGCGAACAGTATTGTACAGATGGTTTGTTTGAAATTTTTCAGTAGTATGCAATATAAGTATTGTTTGATGCTGAGTCTATGTAAGAGCATTCTGGGATTGGGAATCATACTTATTTGGAAATATCTAAAATTACTTCAAAAGCAGTTTAAAAAAACATAGAAATAAAACAATTAAAAGCAATTATCCTATATTTAAAACTTTGAATGGAACTGTTTTGGAAGACCTTCTTAAATTGTTAATTCTTGTATTTAAGAAGGTGAGCCTTAAGTTTGAATGCTCAGCAGCTTATGAAAAGAATCACTGCAAAATGTTCTCTGATAAAGCTGATGTTAACTAATGTTTATAAAGAAGCAATGCATTTCACATAGAACTAGCTTTTTATAGGTCTTTAAATTTTGTTTGAAAACAATTTGGTGACCCATGCAATGAGTTCCAAGTGCTTTTGAAATAGTTTATGTAACTAAATAAATACGTCTCATTGTCTCACAATATGCATTCCTAAATAGGCTCAGCATCAAACAGCACATGTTTGTCACTTGATTGAGTTGGGCGGCTATAGAAATTGAATGAGTGAGTGAGTGAGTGAGTGAATGTTGCACTGTCAGGAATGATCTTTCTGAACTATTTTTAAAGTCAGAATAGTTCCTCAGTTCTGTATAAAGTGAAATTTCTGTAGTGCATGTAAGTATAATTCATTTTGTAGAGATAATGTGTAGTTATTTATTAGCGCCTGTGATAAAAATACAAGACTCTCTAAAAATTAAGAGATC
>NW_015401118.1:0-1546 GCF_001527695.2 Protobothrops mucrosquamatus
CTCTCTCTCTCTCTCTCTCTCTCTCTCTCTCTCTCTCTCTCTCTCTCTCTCTCTCTCTCTCTCTCTCTCTCTCTCTCTCTCTCTCTCTCTCTCTCTCTCTCTCTCTCTCTCTCTCTCTCTCTCTCTCTCTCTCTCTCTCTCTCTCTCTCTCTCTCTCTCTCTCTCTCTCTCTCTCTCTCTCTCTCTCTCTCTCTCTCCAGTGAATAAGTCTTTTGGCCTTGCCATTGCTAGAATCAGAACATCCAAGCATATGTATCTGACTATTTTGTGTATCTGCATTAACCTGATTCATGTTTTAAATATTGAATAAAATGTTGTCCAATTCTTGTTGTTTTCTAGTGCAGAGAAAAGCAACAAAGATGATCAGGGGACTGGAGGCTAAAACACACAAAGAAGGGTTGCTGGAATTGGGCATGTCTAGTTTAATGAAAAAGGGGTGACACGATAGCAGTCTTCCAGTATTTGAGGGGCTGCCATAGAGAAGAGGAAGGGGTCAAGCTATTCTCCAAAGCACCTGAAGGCAGGAGAAGAAGCAACAGGTGGAAAGTAATCAAGGTCCCTTTCAACTTTGTTATTCTATTCTATTCTATTCTATTCTATTCTATTCTATTCTATTCTATTCTATTCTATTCTATTCTATTCTATTCTATTCTACTCTACTCTACTCTACTCTACTCTACTCTACTCTACTCTACTCTACTCTACTCTACAGTATTCTACTCTACTCTACTCTACTCTATTCCTATTCCTATTCCTATTCCTATTCCTATTCCTATTCCTATTCCTATTCCTATTCCTATTCCTATTCCTATTCCTATTCCTATCATGATTCTATTCTATTCTATTATATTCTATTCTATTCTATTCTATTCTATTCTATTCTATTCTATTCTATTCTACTCTACTCTACTCTACTCTACTCTACTCTACTCTACTCTACAGTATTCTACTCTACTCTACTCTACTCTACTCTACTCTACTCTATTCCTATTCCTATTCCTATTCCTATTCCTATTCCTATTCCTATTCCTATTCCTATTCCTATTCCTATTCCTATTCCTATTCCTATTCCTATTCCTATCATGATTCTATTCTATTCTATTCTATTCTATTCTATTCTATTCTATTCTATTCTATTCTATTCTATTCTATTCTATTCTATTCTAGACTGCGTATCCTGAGATAGCTTAGCTTGAGTGGTCAAACCATTGCTTCTTTCTTAGAACTATTGCACAATATTTACTATGCTTTAACCACAACAGTAATCCAATAAATATTTTTAGAATTAGATATTTAATTAAAAACTGATTACCGGCCTGACAAACTGCACAATATGTAGCTTATAGCAGAGTTTGTTTTTAACGAAGAGTCAAAGCTTCCGCTATTTTAGCACAGGGAGTAGGAGAAATATTAATAGTTTTGAGCAAAACTTTTGGCATTTTGTCTTGCCGCAGGAAAAAAAAAGAAAAAGAAACTTACAGGAGTGAAAAGCTTGCAGACGCTTGACTTTTGATATGGCAGCCAAGCACCCTGACAGACAGGCAGA
>NW_015401118.1:7636-12990 GCF_001527695.2 Protobothrops mucrosquamatus
AGGAAGGGTAGAGTAGATGAAGGAAAAAAGGAAGGGAGAGAGGAAGGAAAGGTGAAGGAAGAAAGGAAGGAAGGAAAGAAGGAAAGAAGGAAAGAAGGAAGGGGAGGGTAGATGAAGGAAAAAAGGAAGGGAGAGAAGGAGGAAAGGTGAAGGAAGGAAGGAAGGAAGGAAGGAAGGAAAGAAGGAAGGAAGGAAGGAAAGAAGGAAGGAAGGAAGGAAGGAAGGAAGGAAGGAAGGAAGAAAGGAAGGAAGGAAGGAAGGAAGGAAGGAAGGAAGGAAGGAAGGATGGATGGATATTGGTCTTAGCTGATAACCCTCAACTCTCTTACACTTTGAAATTACAGTAAGTCAGTGAGTTTCTGGAGGATGGATATACCAGTTGTCCTCATTTACTGAGTACAGGCTGTCTCATTAGGGACACCTCGCATTGACAACAGGGGTGAAGCTACAGTAATATCAGAAGCACAGTCATGATTCCACTTAATCACCACTTTGCTCAACAATTGAGTTGCCAGTCACAATTCTGGTTGCTAAACGAGGATTACCCATACTACGTAAGGAGACATGCTAGATAAGACATCACAAGCTTTTCTTAATATTATTGCTCAGGCCCCATGCCCAGAAAAAGCTCCCTCATCATTTTCCTGCAAGAGTATAAATCCTTCCATTCCCCACCATCCAGTCGGAGCTGAAGAAGCTTCTGGGATGAGAAGTGAAATGTCTCCAAAGAAAAAACAAGAGAGTCCAGCTGCCACCTAAAAAAAGCACCTTGGGGACACTCAAAGAAGTAGTGCAAGATCGGAAGATGGGGAAAGACCTGGCCCATAGAATCTCCAAGAGTTGGACACGACTGAACGGATATCATCATCATCATCATCACCACCACCACCACCACCACCACCACCATCATCATCAATCCTTAGTGGCTCTAAAATGTGCCAAGAGGATTGCATAGTTTATGAAGGTCAGTTAACTGCAAGAATCCCAAGGCATTAATGTCAGAATCTAAAAGTTCAATGGATAAATGTTCATCCCAAAGGCAACTGGAGTTGATTTGTTTTTAGAATTAGAATTTAGAATTTAGAATTAGAATTAGAATTAGAATTAGAATTAGAATTAGAATTAGAATTAGAATTAGAATAGAATAGAATAGAGTAGGGTAGAGTAGAATATAATATAATATAATATAATATAATATAATAGAATAGAATAGAATAGAATAGAATAGAATAGAATAGAGTAGAGTAGAGTAGAATAGAATAGAATAGAATAGAATAGAATAGAATAGAATAGAGTAGAGTAGAGTAGAGTAGAATATAGAACAGAATAGAATAGAATAGAATAGAATAGAATAGAATAGAATAGAATAGAATAATAATAGAACAGAATAGGATAAAATAATGATAGAATAGAATAGAATAGAATAGAATAGAATAGAATAGAATAAAATAGAATAGAATAGAATAGAGTAGAATAGAATAGAGAAATGAATAGAATAGAATAGAATAGAATAGAATAGAATAGAATAGAATAGAACAGAACAGGAGTAGAGTAGAGTAGAGTAGAGTAGAGTAGAGTAGAGTAGAGTAGAGTAGAGTAGAGTAGAGTAGAGTAGAGTAGAGTAGAATAGAATAGAATAGAATAGGATAGAAAGGGACCTTGCAGAGCTTCCAGAGATGAACCTCTCACAACATCTGGAGGTAATCTTTTCCATTGGTTGATTTTCCTGGAAGACCTTTCGCTTCTCATCCAAAAAGCTTCTTCAGTTCTGGCTGAATGGTGGGGAAGTAAAGGAAGGAAAGCAGTCATCTGGTTATTAGCAGTCTCTCTAAGCCCGGTTGTCTTTTGAAAAAGCACCTTTGGGACAACCATGACCTGGATTTATTCTCCATGGAATAAATGTTCACTTCTTAATAGATGAAGACCAATGGGCGTTCAGCTTTCCCTACCCACTTCTTCCAGCATTTTCAGCAAATCCCGATCATTTACCAAGCGTGCCTCTTTCCCCTTTCTCTCCTCCAGTATTACAACAAGCCAGCGTGCAAGGATTCGTGTAATCTGGAAAAGGAATAAGAAGGAAAACATCTCCTGAGGGAACTGAGAACAATCTGCAAGAAATTATAACACCGCAAACTTTCCCTTATTTTTTTAAAAAACCTTCTGTTCTGGATGCACAACATCTCAGTTTACCTTCCAAAGAAGGAAAGGCACACAAGACAGCCCTTGTAATTGTTGAGTTGTGGCAATTTAGCATCCTTTCCTTGATTGATTCCTTGAAATGAAGGAATTACGTGACAGTCCAGCGGGGAGCCTTGGTTCTTGAATAATGCATGTGCTTTCTTGAGTGATTGCATTGACCTCTTTGCCAAAGAGCTGCTGCCTCTCAAGATGAATCGCGGAGTTGCCCACTCTAGTTAGCCCCCTGCTCAGCGCTACAGCTTAGCTCAGGATTTGTGATGAAGCCGACAAAGGTCAGTGTGGCTCAAATTCTGGGCGATGTGAAAAACATGCTGTTCGCCTAAAACCTGTAGGAATTTGAGGGTAGGGGCGTTAGACCCTTGTGCAAGGTACGTATTGTTGTCTATGTCAACGTTGCTCACGTCGGATGTTTTTGCATTGACAACAGATGGAAATGTAGCCATATTTTTCCCTTTTGCTTTTAGAGTTAGATGATGCTGGGAGGGGAGGATGTGAACGAGAGTTCAGCTAGACATAACAACACTGGACCTAGCGTGAGAATCAAGGTTATCGTAACCAGAGCTGATAAAGAATTGGCGGGCTGGAGAGCTGGAGAGGAAGCCCGTACTTCAAGCTAATCGGGGAATGTGATTTATGACTATTACTTGGAGGAGGGAATTGTGCTTTGATACTACGTGCCCAGGGGAGGGGAATTCAGTTTTTGGCTTCGATTATGTAAGTGCCAATATTATGCTGCTCAAATAAAAGATCCTTTAAGGTAAACGATGCCTCGAAGTTCTTTTGAAGAGTTTCATCTGTCGGAACCATGACAGTTTCGTTGTTGCTTCTTGCACAGATCGCAACGGAGTCCTTCTTAGTATTCCTGATGCATGTACCAATCTCCACACAGATTTCCAAATTCTTTAATTTTTAAATCTGTTTCATTGCTCTGCTTGATTTTTTTTCCCACTGAAATTTAGGAAGTTCTACTAATTAAATAAGAATCTGAAATCTGATCTCCTCAATGTAATTGTTTCCATTTTAACGGTTCTCAGGTTCAAGATGTTGTTTCTGATATTCATTTGATGGTTATTCTCTCTGAATATGAGAAGGAACTCTGCCTTCTGGACAATGTCCTTCAACATCTCTGTGGCAACTTTTAGTAGCTCTTCTCCTAAAGTCCAAGGTATTTTGGCTGATTGTCTGTGGAGATTCTCAGTCATCCAGGTCATGGTTGTCCCAAAGGCATTTTTTTCCAAAAGGCAACTGGACTTTGTTTTTTTCTTGAAGATGTTTCACTTCTCATCCAAGAAGCTTCTTCAGTTCGGACTGAAGAAGCTTCTTTGGTTCTTCTTCAAGGAAAAACACAAAGTCCAGTGGCTTTTTGGGAAAAGCACCTTTGGGATATTTTGTCTGATCTTGAAAAATGAATGGGAGTCAAAACAGACCAGTACATGAATAGGAGACCATTAGGAATCAGAATAGAATAAAACTGGAAGGGACCTTGGAGGTCTTCTAGTCCAGCCCCCTGCTCGAGCAGGAGACCCTGTATAATTTGAGGCTAGTAGCTGTCCAGTCTCTTCTTAAAAACCTCCAGTGGTGAAGCACCCACAACATCTGGAGGCAAGCTGTTCCACTGGTTAATTATTCTCACTGTTAGGAAGTTTCTCCTTAATTCCAGGTTGCTTCTCTCCTTGATTAGTTTCCAACCATTGTTTCTTGTCTTGCCTTCTGGTGCTTTGGAGAATAAGTTGACCCCCTCTTCTTTGTGGCAGCCCCTCAAATACTGGAACACTGCTATCATGTCCCCCCTTGGTCCTTTATTCTCTAGACTGGCCATACCCAAATCCTGCAACCGTTCTTCATATGTTTTAGTCTCCAGGCTTTTAATCATCCTAGTTGCTCTTCTCTGCACTTTTTCCCATTTCCCATTTAATTTCCAGGAAACTGGGATAGACGTATCTGTCAGTCTTGTGAGCTAGTCTAGATAGAATTACCCAATTCACTTAATCGGTCAGGACTGGAAAAACGTAGCAAGCTCGTGAGAAAAAAAAAATAGCATAGTCAAAAGAATTTCTGCAACTGCTGTAATTCTGTAACTAAACCTCTTCGTAGAAGCAAAGTTCGTACGCCAAATTATAAACTCATTTAAGGAGTTTTAACAGGAGAAACAATTCCTTCAAAGCCAGCTGGTCTAACATTTAAGTTAACCATTGTAAGCTATTTTAACTATCAACATATTTTCACATTTTCTTTTTAATTACTTAAAGCTAAAGGAAAGCACAGTGTCGAACCAATATCGTGCCTATCATACAAGTGTGCTGTCAATCAAACAATGAAAGAAGAAGCTCTTAAGTGACAGGAAAGGACATATTAGGAATCCTCCCAAAACAACACACCTATTTTGCAAGCATTGCTGTGTTGAAAATCAGTTGCATATTTTGCGAATAAGCAAACTTCTCATAATTATATCCTTTGCAATAGAGATTGGGACAACTGTATCCCATCTCTGCAACTCCATTCTATAGTGCAGTGATGGTGAACCTTTTAGAGACCAAGGGCCTAAAAACTGGCCCCGCCCCCATTCTACCCCATTCCCCCATTCTGCTTGCCGCAGGGCCACTCACCGCCTCCAGGGCCCGCCACAGATCGCCCAGGCAGCCCAGCAGCACCATGGCGGCCATTCCCTCTGCCCGCCCCCCACAGCATCAACTGTGCGCGATGGGGCGTGAGAGCAGAGTCTTGTCTACGCTGCCTGGCTGCTATGTCCTTGGCTGCGCTGCTTCACGTGGGCCACGCTCGGGGGCGACTCTCCTCCAGGGGGGTTGCTGGTGAGGAGGGGGTCATGGGGGAGGCAAGGCTGGAGCAATGGCATGTGTGCCCACAGAGAGGGCTCCGAGTGCCACCTCTGGCACGCGTGCCACAGGTTCGCCACCACTGCTATAGTGGAACATTTCTGGATTTTTTTTAAAAAGAACTGAAGTGAAGAAAGAAGAGATCACGAGATTGTTCTCTTCTTGACAAAGCAGTAAACATCAGCAGAAATATCGCTCCATGTCAGACTAAATCACTTGAAAAAGAGAATTAACAGATCCGACCGTGTTAGCAGTAGCTGCTTTGATCAATATGTGTTTGTTGAGCACCTCCGTTCAAACTCTATTATATGGTTAATGGTC
>NW_015401119.1:0-5352 GCF_001527695.2 Protobothrops mucrosquamatus
ATGCGTGTGGGGTCCGAGAGGCCAGATGGACACAAATGGATGGGCGTGGCTGGGTCGGAGCAGAACAATTCACACTGGCTAACTGGACACGGGGACAACTCGGGGAGAATGCTGGGCGCTTGCACAAGTATGCACACACTCGTACGCCATTCCGAGTTTGGGGACTTTTAACCCCATCTGTGCTGGGAAGCTGCCAATCATGCCCAGGCTTGGGGAGAACGATTTCTCCTTTGGGACTTTCATTGTTCATTTCCCCCTTCAGTGTTTCTTTTGCAAACTTCCTCCAGAATTAACTTTTCATGCCCTGTGACGTCTCTGGGCCTCTCCCTGCCTGTCCGTGGTCTGTGTCTTACTGGCAACTTGTGGTGCCAGGATGATGCAAGTCCCCAAGATTGGAATGGTGTGTGTGAGAGGGCGAGGTTCAACTTGCGGGTTGGTTTCCCAATGTTTTGTTACCGGGTTGGGTAAACACCTTCAGTGGAGTTTTAGGGGATGTCAGTGTCGGAGTTCCCCTGCTTCGTGTGATCAACAGGTCTTGCGATGGGGAGGTCACGTCAGGTGAGGGTCACATTGGGTTAAGATGTCATGATGGAGCGATCATGTCAGGTGAAGTGTGTGTCTGTGTGCTTGGCTGCAGGCAGTTCTGGGAGGTGAGGAGCTGGTGGAGTGCTGAATTGTCCTCAGGTCCAGCTAGCCAGTGCGACTTATTTTGCGTTGACCCAGCCACGTGCACCCAGCTGCACCCAGCTAGCTCTGCCCAGCTGGCCTGGCCGAGTCGGGCGTGCTCAGCCAAGCTGGCGGCGTCCACTTCTTCACACCCAACCAGCCACACTCACCCATCTGAGCCCTCCCAGTCACGCCACCCATCCACGCTGACCTGTCTGGCGTGAGTTGTGCTAGACCCAGACCCACATCTTGTCAGTGGGGGAATCCGTTATATTAAGCCAGAATATGAAGGACTTGTGAAGGCAGCAACTGTGGTCTCTTAGCTCGGAGTTGCCCAGATCCACCTGTGTATGGTGGATGGGGGGGGTGCAGCCCTTGGAGAAGGGGCAGGAAACCCTCTGCAGTGTCCAATGCCCAGGAATACTTTTGGGGGTGCTACTTTGGCCCCCTCCTCCCGAGTATACTTTATGCCCCCTGGGAGCCCCCATTCTTTGCCCGCTGCCAAAGAGTGGGAAGCAGAGGCAGCCCCCTCCTCCACCACAGCAGGAGACGCTTTTGAAAGATCGACACCCTACACACCACACATCTACAAATCGCCACAGTGTATTAATGCAAGGCTCTGAATCCAAATAAACCCAAGAGTTTCAGGGAGGGTCCAGCCCTTAAGGAAAACCATCCAGACAATCCTCTTACGCACCGTAGGAATGCTGGTGCACATTGGCAGCTATTTCTGGAAGCGATCCAGCGTCGATCTGTAGACTACAGGGCCTCCAGCCTCGGGGGTTGCTGGCTGCATATCTGCCTGGGTAGATCTTCTGGATCAGGGCCTGCTGAGAGAACAGGCAAAGCCCTCCCCTGAGGACTCCCAAGCTCCAGAGCTGGGACACAACCAAACAGGTAGTCCTCCAGTTATGCCCTCCTCCCCAAAAAAGTACTTACGACACAGTCCCAAAGTTACGAATGTTGCAGCATCACGGCAGTCATTCACCATTAGGACACTGCGACATTCCCCCTGCCTTTCCCCCCCCTCCCCAATAGGGACCCAACAGGCACTGGCCTGCTATGTTAGCCCACCCCGTTACCAATCGCTTGCTTTTGAAGATGCAGAGTTCTCCCCAAGCAAGCCGTCTCCTCTCCGGCTTCTGTACCGTGGGGTTCACGCAGCAGCACGGTTACTCTGCCACTCCCGGCCTTCCAAAAGCGGAGCAGAGAGAGCAGTGCTTCCTGCCCAGTTTTGCTGAATCCCCAAGGCTGCATGTGCAGGACACCCAATCTGCTTCTGGAGCGCCGGGCAGCCTCGGTGAGTCTGAAGGTGTGTGAGAACGCATCCCTGAAGGCTTCCGTTCTCCACGTCAAAAGTTTTTGCGAAGGAACGGAAGCCTTCGGAGGGACAATCTCACGCCGATTCAGGCCTCCGTCCCTTTGCAAAATCTTCTGGCGCAGAGGGTGGGGGCCTGAGAAAGCGCAGGATCGCGGCCCCCCAAGGCTTCTGTCCTCCACGCCAAAAACGTTTGCGAAGGGACGGAGGCCCGAAGGGGTGCGAGATCGTGGCTCCGAAGGCTTCCGTCCCTTTGCGAAATCTTTTGGCGTAGAGGGCGGAGGCCTCAAGCAGCGCAAGAGCGTGGCCCCGTAGGCTTCTGTCCTCCACGGCAAAAACGGTTTTGCAAAGGGAAGGAAGGCTGGAGCAGTGCGAGATTGTGCCTCCGAAGACCTCCATCGTCCCTTTTGGCGTGGAGAACAGAAGCCTTCAGGGGCGCAACCTCGCACTCCTTCAGACTCACCGAGGCTCCAAAAGCAGGTTGGGTGTCAACAAAGTCCAGCAGGGCGTGTTTGTCCCACTCTGCCTCTGCATTCTCCTCCACTCCTGTTTTGAAGCACTTGCAGGAGACAAACACACCACGCACGGCAGGGAGACGATGTGGAGATCTTGGAAAGGTAAGCCCCAGGGCCTGTGACGACCCAGCGGGGGTGGGGGCAGGATGGGGGTGGGTGGGTAGGAAGCATGAGATGTCTCAGTAAGTGGGGGGGTGGAGGCCTTGGGTGGTCCCAGTCTTCCCCACCGCACAATACCTCATGTGCACTTAATGGCTTGTGCATTCCGTTAGTGAGCGCATTGTGAAAAGCAGGAAGGAATCGCATTCATTTAACTTGACCCGATGAATGAATCTTTGGGTTACGAATGTAATTTGCAGGCTCCATTCCATTCGTAACTGGAGGATTACCCCTGTAACCGGTGAAGATTACTCCCGAGTCGAATGTAAGCACATTCCTGTGCTGGGTTGTATTAAAAACAAACTTTTGGCAACTACCTTGTCAGTCCTGCCTCAGCTGGGGGCTTCTAAAGCAGGGGGCCTCACACTTGGCCGCTTTAAGACTTGTGGACTTCAACTCCCAGAATTCCCCAGCCAGGCTGGGGAATTCTGGGAGTTGAAGTCCACAAGTCTTAAAGCGGCCAAGTGTGAGGCCCCCTGCTCTAAAGATTTAAAAAACAATCCTTCACGCCGTACGGTTGAGAAAGGCGTAGTTTACTCGAAGCCAAGCGATCAACGCAAAGCCGGAGCGGAAGGTTCGCGCCCCAGAATCCCCATGTAGCTTTTCCCTCTGGAAGGCAGGAGGGATCCCATAACAGGGATCAAATTCGAGGTGAATCAAGTAAGCCCCCCCCCTCCTGCCCTCCTCCCCATTAGGCCCCAGAGTTCATGGCGGATTGGCAGGGCTTCTTGAGGTGTAGTAGCAAAGCACTGGGGTGGCGTCACGTCCTGTGTGTCAGCAGGGAGGGGAAAGGGGGGTGTTTCTGGGAATTCTTGTGATCCAAGGAGGAGGAGGAGGGGTGGATCCTTCTCCATGGGCAGCTGGGGGCTCTTGGGGAGGGGGAGCATTTCTCAGCCCCTTCCCTCCTGCAGGGAACATGCTGCGAGCCCCTCCTCCAGTTAAAGTCCAGAGACCCTCCCATACGCACACTTACTTTTGTGTCCTGGGGGAGGTGGGCAGAGAAGCACCCAGAATTTCCTAAGCAAGGGGGCTTTTTGCAAACGTGTGTGTGTGTGTGTGTGTGTGTGTGTGTGTGTGTGTGTGTGTGTGTGTGTTGCCCAAGGGCCAGAGAAGAGAACAAGGGAAGCCACATCGGGGTCTCCACTGTTCTGTCCCTTCAACCTCAGCCCGGCCATCCCGGGGGGGGGTGTCTCATGGGGGTCCCAGACCCTCCTTGGTTTGGCTTGTGAATCAGCAAGCCTGGAGACCCATAGACCCCCCCTCAACCTTGCGCTCCTGAGCCCCCCTCCCATCCCTGCCAGTCCCCCAAGACCGAGGTCTCCCCCCCCAAACTGGGCAACAGCAAGAGAAAAACCCGGTTCTCCCCCCACCCACCCACTTTGAGGGTGCCCCCCCAACTTCCCACCCGGGTGGGCCCTTCAGTGGGAATCGGGGCGTCGTTTCTTAAGGGGGGGGGTAGGAGAAAGCGGAGCTCACCGTCCCTCGAAGCTGCTTCAGAAGGCACCACGGCCGCCCCCTCGAAGGGACTCCGGTCGGGGGCGCCCCTTCCCCGGAGCCTGAACCGGGGGGGGCGCAGCTTTCCCACGCGCGGAAAGGCAGCCCCGCCCGGAGCGGAGGAGGGGTCCCGCTCGGCGCCCCTCCCCCTGCGGCACTTTCTCCTCCTCCTCCTCCGCAGAGCAGCCCCCCTCCCGCGGCCTGGGGGGGGGGCTAAGCGGCCGCAGAAGCAACCAGGGGCGGGGGCGCCCGAGCTTTCGGCTTGATTTCCCAGCTAGGAGGGGAAGTGGGGGGGAAGCCCCTCTGGGAGATTCCCCCCCCCGCGTGCAGCGCTAAGCCGCCCCCCCCCGCCCGGCTGCTCTCCTCCGGGGGGGGCTCTCGTGGGCCTTTCCAGGCCACGGGGGGGGGTTGTGGGGGACGGACGCTGGATGCCTCCGCAGATGTTGAGAGTTTGGGGAAAAAAATCCGGTGGAGAGCAACTAAGGCTGGGATAGGCAACCTTGGCTCTTTTAGGACTCGTGGACTTCAATTCCCAGAATTCCTGAGCCAGCCATGCATGGCTGGCTCAGGAATTCTGGGAGTTGAAGTCCACGAGTCCTAAAAGAGCCAAGGTGGCCTACCCCTGCACTAAGGTGACCAGAATAGAATCAAGATCACGTGAAGGGTTAATACCACTTTACAAGGCCTTGGTAAGGCCACACTTGGAATACGACATCCAGTTTTGGTCCCCACGGTGTAAAAAAAGATGTTGAGACTCTAGAAAGAGTACAGAGAAGAGCAACAAAGATGATCAGGGGACTGGAGGCTAAAACATATAAGGAACGGTTGCTGGAATTGGGTATATCTAGTTTAATGAAGAAGGACGAGGGGGGACATGATAGTAAATGTTCCAGTATCTCAGGGGCTGCCCTAAAGAAGAGGGAGTCAAGCTATTCTCCAAAGCGCCTGAAGGCAGGACAAGAAGCAACAGGTGGAAACTCATCAAGGACAGAAGCAACCTGGAACTAAGGAGAAACTTCCTGACAGTGAGAACAATTAACCAGTGGAACAACCTGCCTCCAGAAGCGGTGAATGCTCCAACACTGGAAGTTTTTAAGAAGAGACTGGACAGCCATTTGTCCGAAATGGTATAGGGTTTCCTGCCTGAGCAGGGGGTTGGACTAGATGACCTCCAAGGTCCCTTCCAACTTTACTATTATT
>NW_015401120.1:0-5352 GCF_001527695.2 Protobothrops mucrosquamatus
TTCTATTCTATTCTATTCTATTCTATTCTTCCATTTCATATATTCTATTCTATTCTATTCTACTCTACTCTATTTTCCAATATCTATTCTATTCTATTCTATTCTATTCTATTCTATTCTATTCTATTCTATTCTATTCTATTTCTATTTTACTCTACTCTATTTTCCATTTTCTATTCTATTCTATTCTATTCTATTCTATTCTATTCTATTCTATTCTATTCTATTCTTATATTCTCCAATATCTATTCTATTCTATTCTATTCTATTCTATTTCTATTTTACTCTACTCTATTTTCCATTTTCTATTCTATTCTATTCTATTCTATTCTATTCTATTCTATTCTATTCTATTCTTATATTCTCCAATATCTATTCTATTCTATTCTATTCTATTCTATTCTATTCTATTCTATTCTATTCTATTCTATTCATCAAATGGGGTTTCATCTTCGATTTTATTCCCGTTCAGTGGTGAAACTTTTCCAAATATATCCCTGCCTTTTGGTCCGAATGAGGCAAATATAGTTATTTTTAAGCAGGGCAAGCATTTTTTTTTATCACTTCTAATTATAGATCAATTTCCTTGATAAATGTGGACCCAGCGTTTTTAAGTGCTACTTCGCAGCCTTGATTGCAGGGTGTTCTTCCACTTGTTTGTTGGATCTATACAGGATCAACAAACGTCTCACAATACTAGATCTTAAAAGTCAAACTTCTGCTTTTTCCTCAAAATAGACCAGAGTCCACAGTTATAATTTCTCCGAACTCTGAGAAAGCTTTCTGCATCATTTTGAGTTCCCCCCATCATTTCAACCAAGGATCCATAAGATTTAGTCCACCCATTAATTCCAGCTGATCGTTAGGAGTGGGTCCTCCTTAACCTTCCTTTTCTTCCTCTATCTTCTCCCAGCAATGATTGGATGAAGAATTCACCAATGGGTTATCTTAACCTTCCTGCTCCAATCGTGACTAAGTCCGAGTCTATAAATATCAGGACTGCGCCATGTGCTCCCCAATTTTTTTTTCCGACTTAGTCTTCAGCTCCAAAGACGCACCTCTGTAGATAAAAAGTGATTTCCTTTTAGTCTAATTAACAACAAATGCTCGTTCGGCTTTATTACCAGAGTTGCAGAACTGCCTTGCCAAGCTGAGCAACAGGATCACGGAAGAAAATCTTCTGAGGGGAACCTACCTGATACGCATCCCCTTGATCCCTTTGTCCTCGGAAGCGCCCTCGCAGGGAGCATCTGGCCGGCGGAGAGGAACAGCGCTCCGAGAAGCTCCGAAGCTGCAGCTGACTGTCGGAGGGCTTCCCCGGACTCAGCTGATCGTAGGGATGCCAGGTCTGCTTCCAAAATATGGCGGACAAGCGCGGGGGTGGGGTGGGGTTAAGTAGTAAAAAAAGTAGACTGTACAGCTTTAGATTACGTACCATTTCATCATAAAGCTTTTGAATTAAAAAAAAATGTCCACTATTTTGTGAAAACAAATAGTGAACATAATGTGAAAAAAGTGGACTGTCCACTCAAATAGTGGACACCTGGCAACCCTAGCTGATCGTCGGAGGGGAGAATCCGCTCCAGAAGGCGGCTGCTGCTCGTCGCGCAAGCTCCGAAGCGCCCATCAGCTGCTCGCTCCGAGGGCTTCCCCGGACCCAGCTGATCCCCGGAGAGGAGAATTCACTCCGGGAGGCTGCCGCTTGCCGCCGGAGGCTCCTGCTCGCGCGCGAGCTTGAGACTGCCGCCGAGCGCCGGAGAAGGTCTCCCAGGGCCAGCCGAACATCCCAAAGGCTTCCCAGCTTCCAGCTGATCGGCGGAGAAGGTCATCGCTCTGCAAAAACCTCCCAATCGCCAGCGCGCTTCTCAGCAGGCTGCTGAGACTGATCCAGCACGTGGCTGAGCTCACCTGAGCTCACCTGAGAGCAGCTGATCCCAGGAGACAAAGAGCAGCACTACAGCTGATTCCTTGAATCGGTCTCAGGAGTCTCCTGGTCAACCGGGAGACGTTACTGCCACTGGTGAGCTCTCTTCTTTTTTCAGGCGCTCAGCTGCCCGGCGGGAGGCCTAGAAGGTTTTTTAAGGTCCTAGGACCAATTAATTAAGGAGCCCAGGAGCTTGCCATCCAGCACGTGGGTCCCGGCCCTCCGGCACCTCACCAGGTCCAGACTAAGCCAGATTGGCAGCAGCTACGGACTATCACCGTCTGTGGGGCGGGCAAGCTCGTCCCTACAGGGGCGCACTGCCTAACAATAAGACCCACCACCACCACCACCCCTCACCTGGGTTGGAATACTTCGTCTGGGCTCTTTCAGTGGGTTTAAAGCGCTTGAGGGGGGGCGCCTCACCCTGAATAGAGCCCTAGAGGACAGCCTGATCAGTCAGCATGGCAGATCCAGCATCATCGTCGTCGTCATCATCATCTCCTGAGGCCTCTACAAAGAGGAAACGGGGGAAGGCCTCATCTAAAGGCAAGCAACCCGCCAAACGATCTAGGTCAGAAAGGGAACCTCCCAGCCGCCACTCCACGCTAGCGGGAAAGATTCCCAGGCCTGCGTTTATTAATCCACAATTGATAAACTCTGCATCAGCAGGTTCAATCTTCGAGCCCCTGTCTGCGCATTGCAACCTACCTCCGGGGGCCTGGTCTAGGGAGACAGCACAGTCCCAGGCAGTCTTGTCGGGACCAGCTTCTGTGACACAGGGGGTGAATACCCAAGGGTTAGCTTCAGCTGGGGCCACATTTGTAACCACTCCAGCGGGTCAGTCACTGGGCCCAGAGTCCCTCCAGGCCATGATAGCCCAGGCCGTGGCACAGTTCATGACCTCATCCAGGCCACAACACCTCCCTCAGGCTCCATCACCATCGTTGAGAACCAGTTGTCACCCAGAGTCACTAGGCCTAGCAGAGGAGGTAGCATCTGAGCCAGAATCTGCAGGATGCGGTCGTTCAGGTCTTGTGTTATCTGATGATGAGGATGCATCAACATCAGATCCGGCTCCGCCTGTGGGCCTTTTTGACCATTCCCTTTTCAACTCACTGTTACGAAAGGCCTGCACCACAGCCAACCTCGCTTCAGAACAGGAGACACCAACTCCATCTTCATCAAACGACCCCAACCCAATTTATGCGGAGCCGGTGGTAGCACAGAAACATATTCCTTGCCCTCCGTTCTTCAGCAACACAGTACAAAAACAGTGGGAGGACCTAAGCTCTATCCTCAGCCTGGGTTCCGCTGAGAGGAACTTGTTTAATGTGGTCCCCTCCTTCTCATCATTGCTAGAGGTTCCTCAAATTGATGAACCACTGAATTCCCTGTTCTCAAGGTCAGGCATCCCGGGGGACACATCCGAGGCCCTTAGGGCAGAGGACAAAAAACTCGAAGCGGCCTTATGAAGGTCACATCAAGCGTCAGCTTGGGCAGTCAAGGCTTCTACCTCCATGGCCTTCTTTGCTCGGGCCTCTGTACTGTGGCTACGCGAATTACAGGACATGATCCCACCAGACCAGGTCAGGATACACCAGAAACTGGGTAAGTTGATGGCCACATTGCAGTATCTGGCTGATTCTTCCCTCCATACCGCCAGATATTCTTCACGGGCTATCGCAGCGGATATTTCTGCACGTAGGTTGGTATGGCTCAAGAACTGGTGAGTGAACCTAAAGGCCAAGTGGCGGCTTGCGACGAAGCCTTACAAGGGAGGGCACCTATTTGGGGCGGCTCTCGATCCTTACCTAATCGAGGGCAAGGACAAGCGCAAGTCACTCGTGAACGCGACCAGGAGGAGATAATCCCTGCAGTCAATCTTGGCTGGCATCAGACAAGGGGACTTCCTTACTTCTATAGACCTAACCGAGGCATATTTACATATCCCCATTTTGACCGGACATCGCAAGTTCCTCAGGTTTAGTTATGACCAGAAACACTACCAGTACAGGGCCTTACCATTCAGCCTGTCCTCAGCTCCTAGAGTGTTCACCAAGGTATTGGCAGCACTGACTGCCCACCTGAGACAGGTTCCCAACAGAGTCCAGTGTTACTTGGACGATATATTGATTCAGTCCTCCTCTCCCCGGAGCGCTCAATCAGACCTCGCCCTCACTGTTAGGGTCCTTCAGGACCATGGGTTCTCAGTCAACTTTCACAAGAGTCACACTGTTCCTACAACTAGGCTCCTTCACCTAGGAGCAATCATAGACACAAGCAACTGTACGGTCTATTTGTCGCAGGATCGTTGGACCAGCATCAGGAACATGATCCAGAGAATCCGAAGGTCCAGAGTGGCTTCCCTGGTCTCACTATCACAGCTTCTGGGGAAGATGGTGTCCTGTGTACAGATCGTGCCGTGGGCCCGCCTTCATACCCGAGAACTGCAGTGGTTTCTCCTCCCGTTTCAGAGACGACACATCCGCACCTCCAGACGGAAGGTTCGAGTTCCGCAGGTGGCGTTGAACTCCCTTCGATGGTGGACATCCCCAGCATTATCCCGGGGCCTGGTGTTCAAAGAACCAGCCAGAATTACTCTTACCACAGACGCCATTCTGTTTGGCTGGGGAGCACACCTCGAGTCACACTGGGCTCAGGAGGAATTAGAGAACAATATAAATTGGCTGGAACTCAGGGCTATACGCCTAGCTCTAAGTCAATTCAAGGACATAGTGGCAGGTCAGCATATTCTGGTACTTACCGACAACACTGCAGCCAGGGCACACGTCAACAGGCAGGGGGGGGGACAAGGTCAGGGCCACTCATGGAGGAGGCTCAGTTGTTGGGGGTTTGGGCAGAACTAAACCTTGCTTCCATCAGGGCAGAACACACATCCGGAGTGTCCAACCAGCAGGCGGACTCCCTGAGCAGATCAACTGTGGACCACGCCGAATAGCAACTGGACCCGCAATTATTCCGGGAGATCACGGACAGGTTTGGTTTCCCAATCCTAGACCTTTTTGCTTCCCCAAACAACTCTCAACTCCCAAGGTTCTTTTCCAGGTTCCCATCACCGACGGCGGAGGGAACAGATGCCCTCCGCAGCCTCTGGCCCAGGGGACTGCTGTATGCCTTCCCTCCCCTGCCACTAATTCCGGCTACGATCCGGAACAGAACACTTTCGCATCGGACTAAGATCTGGTATCGCCTAGTCTCAAAAACTGGAGAGCACATGGCGCAGTCCTGATATTTATAGACTCAGACTTAGTCATGATTGGAGCAGGAAGGTTAAGATAACCCATTGGTGAATTCTCCATCATCATGCTGAGAATAGGCGTTCAGGTAAGACAACGCCCTTCCTCTTTCTAACTCTTCGTTTCACGCCTGATTTGGGAAGCCTCTCTGGTTACTGCAAAAATAAATCT
>NW_015401121.1:0-5347 GCF_001527695.2 Protobothrops mucrosquamatus
AGGCACCAGGAGAGATTGGAGAGCCATTGGTCTGAAATGTTATAAGGTCTCCTGCCTGAGCAGGGGGTTGGACTAGAAGACCTCCAAGGTCCCTTCCAATTCTATTCTATTCTGTTCTGTTCTGTTCCATTCCAACTCTGTTTTTCTGTCATTCTGTTAAGAAAACCATTTTCTTTTTCTACTCTACTCTACTCTACTCCACTCTACTCCAGTCCAGTCCAGTCCAGTCCAGTCCAGTCTATTCCCATCCCATTATTCTATTCTATTCTATTCTATTCTATTCTAGTCTAGTCTAGTCTAGTCTAGTCTAGTCTAGTCTAGTCTAGTCTAGTCTAGTCTAGTCTAGCCCCATCCCGTTCTCTATTCCATTCCATTCCAGTCCATTCCATTCCAGTCCAGTCCAGTCCAGTCCAGTCCAGTCTAGTCTAGTCAAGTCTAGTCTAGTCTAGTCTAGTCTAGTCTTGTCTATTCCCATCCCGTTCTCTACTCTACTCTACTCTACTCTACTCTACTCTACTCTACTCTACTCTACTCTACTCTACTCTACTCTACTCTACTCTACTCTACTCTACTCTACTCTACTCTACTCTACTCTACTCTAGCCCCATCCCGTTCTCTATTCCATTCCATTCCATTCCATTCCATTCCATTCCAGTCAAGTCCAGTCCAGTCCAGTCCAGTCTAGTCTAGTCTAGTCTAGTCTAGTCTAGTCTAGTCTTGTCTATTCCCATCCCGTTCTCTACTCTACTCTACTCTACTCTACTCTACTCTACTCTACTCTACTCTACTCTACTCTACTCTACTCTACTCTATTCTATTCTATTCTATTCTATTCTATTCTATTCTATTCTATTCCAACTCTGTTTTTCTGTCATTCTCTTAAGAAAAACCATTTTCTTCTTTTTTTTAATGGCAATTTTTCCTCAGGCCCTCTTGACAACTATTATCTGGAACTGAGCCACAAATACAGGAGCCCTCGGAAGTGTGTTGCTTTGGGCTGGGAGAAAGGATGGAGAGGAGATCACAGCATGCTTGAAGACGCAAAGGACACAACTCCACCTTTCCCAGAAGGTAATGTCCTTTTTCGATACGGCGGATAGTCAAGATCATGGCAATAATTCTTGCAACAGGCCCAAACAAGCCCACCAACCCACCCAGTGGATTGATGGGTTGTGGAGATTCCTGTAGGATGAAAAAACACGGTGGCAGCTGTTTAAAAATATGTCTTTGAAGAAAAACTCCATTTCTTTTTTTGCTAGTTCTATAAATTCTCTTTCTTTTAATATAGATTGGTTCAACATCCATCTTGATTTTTTTTTGTATTCCTCTCCACATCACTTTTAAAGGATTATGGTCTGCCCATGTACCTGGTTCTATCTCAATTTCCTGCATTGTTGTCCTCAGTTCAGATGTCATTCAAATCATAATGATTCTGGACCAGGATTTTTGACTGTCTGAATAAAATGTACATTGTAATTTTCCTGGATTAATGTCCCTCCAAACATCTTGTACTCCAATTTCGTCTATCATATTAAAAAAAAATTCTTCTATCATATTAGGTAATCTTCTTCTTCCAGTTTTTCCTGTTTTACTACTTTTATAGTCTAATATCCCATCCACTATCGCATTAAAGTCTCCTACTAAACAGATACTTTGGCACTCCGTTTCTATTATTTTTCTTTGAAGATTTTGATAGAATTCTTCCTGGTTATTATTTGGTGCGTAGATTGCTACTAACAATGCTTGTTTTTGATGTAAGTATATTTCTACCATCACAATTCTTCCTTCTTCATCTGAATAAATCATTTTAGAATCTGTGGACCTGTGTTAAAGCAAAAAAAAAAATTGGACAAAAATACATACTTGGCTAGAAAAGATGTTGGGAAAACATGTAGATTTTAAACCTGAACTTTTCTTATTAGGTATAATACCAGAAAAATCTGATAAGCAAAGTGTATATTTAACATTGCATGTACTAACTGCAGTGAGGTGTGTGTTTGGTCAGCACTGGAAGAATGAAGAAAAACCACTAGACAAAGAGATAATCAAGAAAATATTGGACAGACTTATATTGAGGATCAAAGAGAAAGAAGATACAGGATATTTTCAAACCTGGAATTTATTTATTTTTTAAATACCGTACGTTTTACGAATTTTTTTTACATAATCACCTTAATATTTGGTAAACATTGTGTTGTCTGGCTTTATATTTAAAAAAACAATCAATAACCATTCGTTTCTATAACTCTATAGTCCACATAATAGCTTTGCTTGATATTCTCTTCTTTCAACTATGTTCTCTTTTGCCAACTTTGAATTAATACAATTTTTATTATTTGGATAAATAACAATGAAATATAGACATTTATTTCTAATATTTCTGCAAATAATAAGCACATCGATATAAAGCTTCTTTTCTAACTGATCGTCTTGATTGCCTTATCATGGATCCTGTTTAACGTTCTTATTTAAATTTGTTTTCCCCACAATGTTCAAAACATTCTTACTTTGTTTTATCCATGGTTGGGAAAAAAGGGGTAAGAATGTAACTTGCATTATTAAGCAAACAAATTAACCCAGACCACACGGTGTTTATTAAGCGCTGATCAGATGTAATAATAGAAAATTAATAAAATTATTTGAAAAGAAAAAAAGAAAGAAAACAGGATGGCAGCAGAAGCAGGAGTAGAAACCAGCTCGCTGGCTTACTAATGTGTTGTATCTTACTCTTTTAGTATCCAAACACAAGAAGGAGATAGCCTTCAAAATTGGACGCAGGTTATTTGAGGCATCTGCTCAAAACCTATCACGAGCGGATGGTCTGCTTTATATCAATTCCTCCATTTTGGCCCTGAGGGATTCCAGCAGTTATGGATATTCCAGAGCTTCTTACGTTCTCGGTGTCATCTTCGAAGTTGGGCTAGGTGTATCTCCAGACCCAGTTCAGGTAAGATCTTGGGATACTCGCATTTCTACTCCAGGATTTAGAAGCCTCTGAGGGGGTCCATGGCTTTCATCAGCCTCCCTGAAGCACCTGTCCTGATGTGGTTTGCATCTGGCTGGCTGGGGAATTCTGGGAGTTGAAGTCCACCCATCTTAAAGTTGACTTAAGGTTGAGAAGCCCTTGCTACGAGTCTAGGTTTAGCTGTAGTACAGATAGAGGTGGTCCTTGGCTTACGACCACAATCGAGGCCCCGAAATTTCTGTTGTTAAGGGAGGCATTCGTTAAGGGAGTTTTTCCCCGTTTTACGACCATTTTTGTCACCGTTGTTAAGAGAATCACCTCAGTGGTTAAGTTAGCCACTTGGCTGTGAAGTCAATCAGGCTTGCCCAGTGACTTTGCTTGTCAGAAGGTCTTACCTCCATGTCTGAGGTATATATAATATAATATTATTATAATATTATATTTTATTATTATTATGGATCATCGCAAAGTCAGCCAGATGTTCAGACTGGATTTGGCATTTTGTCTACCTATCGAGTCCTTACCCAGGACCTGGGATAGGCAGATGTGGATGTTTGATGGTATTACAGATATCGTCGCAGGATGGAAGCAGTTAATAATAATAATAATAATAATAATAATAATAATAATAATAATAATAATAATAATAATAATAATAATAATAAAAAGTTGGAAGGGATCTTGGAGGTCATCTACCAACCCCTTGCTCAGGCAGGAATAATAATAATAATAATAATAATAATAATAATAATAATAATATAATAGCAATAGTAATAGTAATAATAATAATAATGAGGAGGAGGAGGAGGAGGAGGAGGAGGGGACCTTGAAGGTCATCTAGTCCAACCCCCTGCTCAGGCAGGAAACCCTATACCATTCCGGACAAATGGCTGTCCAGTCTCTTCTTAAAAACTTCCAGTGTTGGAGCATTCACCGCTTCTGGAGGCAGGTTGTTCCACTGGTTAATTGTTCTCACTGCCAGGAAGTTTCTCCTTAGTTCTAGGTTGCTTCCCTCCTTGATTAGTTTCCACCCGTTGCTTCTTGTCCTGCCTTCAGGGGCTTTGGAGAATAGCTTGACTCCCTCTTCTTTGGGGCAGCCCCTGAGATATTGGAAGGCTGCTGTCATGTCCCCCCTTGTCCTTCTCTTCGTTAAACTAGACATACCCAATTCCAGCAACCGTTCCTTGTATGTTTTAGCCTCCAGTCCCCTAATCATCTTTGTTGCTCTTCTCTGCACTCTTTCTAGAGTCTCAACATCTATTTTTTACACGGTGGTGACCAAAACTACAACAATACAAAGCTATAATACTATAAAACTACAATAATATGATGTTACCTTTCTGGGTTTACCTTCCAAACGGTTCGTCCTTTCCAGGGATTGCTCTACAACTTGGTTGCAGCTCAAGAAGCGGATCGTCTTGCTCTGCTGAGCCTGGGCTACAAGCACTATCAAGGGATGAGTAATTACCCCCAGGATCTTGAGGTCTCCTACGCTTACTATAGCGACGTGGCTCTAAAGACGCCCCGGGATCAACAGAACGCAGCAGGAGATCAGGTAAATACGAGGACGGTCTCTGGCAGACCTTTTCTCCTGGTTGTTAAAAGGGAATAATGGCTGTTTTAATAATGGCTAAAAGGCTATGAATTTGATGTTGAATCTTATAACAGCTGCAAGATTATTGGTAGCCCAATTTTGGAAGAAGGACTCTTTGCCCACTATAGAAGAATGGACACTTAAAGTGTCAAATTTAGCAGAAATGGCTAAAATTTTCGCTTATTTTGAAGGATCAATCACAAGAAAGATACATCTCGGTCTGGAGAAGATGGATAGATTATATTCAGAATAAATATGGGACTAAAAAGTTTCATTTGGGTTATGAGTAAACTCTAGAGTATTGTTATTATTAATAGTTTATTTTAATGGAATTTGTGTTGGTTTTAATTATATGATATTATTATTATTTTTAATATTAGTATGGTATTGTTTAATATTTAGGTTATGAATATGTTTATTATTGTGTTTAACTTTAATTTGTTTAAATTTGTGTTAAAGGGGAGTTAAAGCGTATTATGGACTTGGTTATTTTAATGGTTAATGTTAGATAGATTTTGATTATTATATTTGTAACCCTGTATTCAGCTCTGGGAAGTGGGGGAGGGTGAGGGTGGGGTTTTGGGGTGGGTATGGGGGTTTATACTGTAATCTTTATAAAACTTTTAATAATAATAAAAAACAGGCTGTTTTAATGCCTTTTGCAAAGGTAATACACAGTGCCTTTTTTTTTTCGTAAGAAAAAAGGTGCCGAAACTCACATCTTGTTCATCTTTTATTTTTTAAAAAAATTATATACTCAGTTCTTAACTTAAATTTCATTTATTGTA
>NW_015401121.1:10681-13181 GCF_001527695.2 Protobothrops mucrosquamatus
TCCTCCTCCTCCTCCTCCTCCTCCTCCTCCTCTTCCTCTTCTTCTTTTCCTCCTCCTCCTCTTCTCCTTCTCCTCCTCCTCTTCCTCTTCTTCTTCTCCTTCTCCTCCTCTTCCTCCTTTTCACAATGTCATTTTTTCCTCATTTTGCTTCCCAGGACTTGTCAAGAAGATACTTCGCCACTGACTGTGTTTGGAAGTACTACAATTTCTCCATTTCTCAAAGCAACGCTCCCTCGTTTGGTACGTATGCCGGCCGATTAAAAAACACAACGCCATCTGAGTATCGTGGAGTGATGGAATATACTCGGCTCGTTTTGTGCGTCGCCCACCGTTGAATCAGAAGCACTCGCTGATTGACATCATTTGGTGCTGATGCTGAAGTTCTGGGCACCCGTGTTTAAAAACATAACCTGTTCAGTTAAATATAACAAAGACATTTGCACAAGCTTTAACACGGGCCTTTCTTTCCATAGCTTACTTGAAAGTGGGAGATTTTTACTATTACGGTTATCAGAACCAGACCAGAAATTTGGATATGTCAGCACACATGTATGCACAAGCAGCGTTGAAGGACGATGCGCAGGTGAGTAGCAGATGGTTAGCATGTCTAAGATGAAATCTTTAAAAATGGCGTGTGCTGGACCAGTGTAACTCTGGCCAGAACATATATTTAGCTTAAGAACTGTGTTAGAGCATTTAGCATTCGAAGGGTTAAACGCTGTCTCCTTAAGAGATGGCCTCTGGGAAATGTAGTCTAGTTGTTAGTCAGTCCTATATTTTATCTAGTCAGTGGGAGGGGCTTCAAAGTTTATTACAGGATGTCCTGGCTACAGTGCCAAGGTTGTAAAATCCTTTGTCTATCAAGCATCATGCACGCATCGATTAGCATCTGTATCCATGCCTAGCTGAGATGGGGAATTATCCCTTTTTACCTATGAGAATGGACAGATATGAATATGACCGGATGTATCTACATCAAAGTATGTCTCTGCTTAGGATTTCTGGACAATAAATATTTGTTTAAAACCATTTTCGTGGAGTTTATGCTATCTGGATCAGAACTATAACACATCTCAGTTCACGGTTCCAGAAAATGGCGTAAGGCTCTGATCAAGCTTCCCCTGTATGGAGCAGACGGTCCCTTAGAAGCACACCAAAGCCAGATTCAGACACCCAATCCTGGTTCCAGGCTATGTCTCTATAGCTGGTTTGGCACAGCAACCATACACGACAGGGACAGACTTCAACAGATAGTTAGGACTGCAGAAAAAACAATCTCAACCAGCCTGCCTTCCATTGAGGACTGGTATCCTGCACAGGCCAGAAAGAGGGCTGAGAAAATATCTAGAGACCCCTCACATCCTGGACACAAACTGTTTCAACTCCTCCCCTCAAGACGACGCTGTACGGCATTGCACGCCAAAATAACTAGACAATTTGCTAAACAACTAATTCCCACAACACTGTCCTATGCCCCGGGGTGTCAAACCCCTTAGTAGGGCTGTATTACTGTTATTCTTCTCATCTTTCCTATTAGCTAATTCCTTAGCTTCTCATGACGATAACTTTGTTGTTTGTAATCTGATGATTTATGTTGATTGCTTTTATTTAGTATCCGATGACTATCACTGAGTGACTATGACTATCTTATGATTTATGGGGATTGTATTATGATGATGGTGATCATGATTTATCAGTTTGTTGTTTGTATGTACACTGAGAGCGTACGCACCGGAGACCAATTCCTTGTGTGTCCATTCGCACTTGGCCAATTAAGAATTCTATTCTATTCTATTCTATTCTATTCTATTCTATTCTATTCTATTTTCTATTCTATTCTATTCTTATTTCTATTCTATTCTATTCTATTCTATTCTTATTTCTATTCTATTCTTAATTCTATTCTATTCTATTTTATATTCTATTCTTTTCTATTCTATTTTCTATTCTATTCTTTTCTGTTCTGTTCTTTTCTTTTCTATTTTCTATTCTATTCTATTATTTTCTATTTTCTATTCTATTTTCTATTCTATTCTATATTCTACTCTATTCTATTCTATTCTATTCTATTCTATTCTATTCTATTCTATTTTCTATTCTATTTTCTATTCTATATTCTACTCTACTCTACTCTACTCTACTCTACGCTACGCTACGCTACTCTACTCTACTCTACTCTACTCTACTCTACTCTACTCTACTCTACTCTACTCTACTCTACTCTACTCTACTCTATTCTATTCTATTCTATTCTATTCTATTCTATTTTTTATTTTATTCCATTCCATTCTATCCATGACAGGAATCTTGCTAGCAAGGCTGTCCAATTAACCATCATTTTATCTCTTCCAGGGATTCTTTAATTTGGCTCTGCTTCTGGAAGAAGGTCATTCTATCCCAAGTTATATTTTAGATCGTTTAAAGATTGACAGCTCCGTCCACTCCAGAAATATGTCCCTCCGTGAAGAGCTTTATGAAAGGTAGGCCTGTCTTTATTTTA
>NW_015401122.1:0-5345 GCF_001527695.2 Protobothrops mucrosquamatus
AGAATTGAGAGAGAGAGAGACAAACACACACACACACACAAAGAGGAGAGGGGAACTGCTGGGGCCGGCCCGTATTGAAGAATATGGCCGAATTTACCCGGGCTGGCCGTATATCGGCGTATAACACGCACACATCATTTGCCCCCTATTTTCAGGGGGAAAAAGTGCGTGTTATACGCCGATAAATACGGTATTTATTAGTGTGAACCAAGTGTAATTAAACTGTTCAAAAGAATCCAATGGGCCATTATCTCCACAGCCATTATTTGTTGAAAGTTCAAGTTCAGATCCTTTAGTCAACCTTGCTCAAGATGAAGTTACCTGTTCCTTGGTGATTGGGAAAAAAGCTATTGCGTAGATGTAGTGAGTATGAAAAAAGGGACTGAAACTCTGGAAACTCTTCAGTAACATTAAAGATTTGTTTGGCAAAATTCTTGAGAGGAGAAATTAGTGTGCTTACTTTTATGCAGATTGCTTCTGATTTTAGCAGTAAGTTTCTCAATCTAGCAGCTTATTCCTATCAATTTGCTTCCCACCTTCCAGTTACGCCCAACTATCCAGCAATGAAAGGTTCAGCAACTAAGTAAAATAGTTCTAGCCAATAGTAAGTTGTTCTCCATGCAGCCATATCCACTAGAATTATACTTATTTCAGCCTTAATGTTTCCTCACTGAAACTTCCACTAATCCTTGATCTCCAAACCATCTATCAGTCTAGTCTATAATTGTCAGATTTTCAACAGCTGTAAAAAGCTGCCAGAATTAGTCCACAAGTTGCTCCACCTCTGCTGAAACCCTTAATCATGTTGTAATTACTTCCCCTTTATAGACCTTCAATTTGTTTTTACAATCTGCCTAAATCTCTTCACCAATCTTAACCACTCCCAAATTTAAAGGTGGGATACTTAAAGGCTGTCTATTCACTTGCAACTTTACATATTAAACCATCTGTTTTTCAAGTTTTGTTTATTCCCCTGTGGGAAATCTGGGGCTGTGACTGAAAATTCTTGCAATGAGGTTATAACATTCAATGGCTTTATTAATTTTGCTTTTCTTTCCCTCCATACTTTGGCAGATATTGGTTGAATTCACAGACAGTATTAAGCCATAGTTTATTCAACAATAAGCTCCCATTAGCTGGATTCATAAACACACTAAGCCAAAACTGAAGAAACCACACTATGATTCAGTGAGATGTGTGAGGCCAGTCACTGAACAAATTATGACCCACAGAACTCAGAAATCTCCTTTTGTCCTGTTTAGATCCTCTCTCTTGCCATTGTTGATTTTCCTAATGCAGGAAAATATTTCCTAGCTGACAACTATTCCCTTGCACTCTTGTAGTTTATCACTGATCCCCATTTGCCCACCAATCTATTGCCTATTCACTGGTGAGGGAAGTTAGCCCAGAGAAAGAAATATTAAAAAGGCAGGAAAATATATTTTTTCACCAAAAGGATTTTTAAAAGCATGTTTTGAAAAGCAGAAACCAAACCTGGCTCCCAAATCTATCTCTGCCCCCAAGCAGTAGCTAGCCTTATACAAATGCAGATGTAAAACCATCAGTAAAGCTGGAGCCAGGAAACTCAAGAAAGACAAAAGAAACTCTTAAGAGACATTAGCCCCATCCCCAGGGAAGCAGATGACTTTGGGGACATAATAGGACTAACCATTACCATCAAGTAATACCAGAGAGGCACACCTGTGCTCAGGTCAGAATACGTGACACAGGAAATATCCTCAAAGGTCATGCCACAGGAACAGGAAAACTTCCAAACAAAAAGCTAGAGAGGGTATAAAAAGCTACTGGCCATGTGCTCAGGATCTCTTCTTCTCTCCTCTGCTCTTTCCTGAAGAACCATCTTTCTGCTTCTGCAATAAACTGTAACCATCTTCCCAAAGCAGTCGCCATGTTGCTTATTTAATAATAATAATGATGATGATATTCCTGGCTTGGATGAACCAGGATGAAGACTTACTTATGACAATTTGGCACCCCAATGGGACTCCAAGCTAACCTCTCCAATGGACTGAGACTGGTAAGCCCCATCTTGACGGCAGCAGACCCCTTGTGTCTGTGGATGGGTTTCCCAGGCCTTGCCCATGTGGAGCTAGGGTAGTAAAGGGAGTTTTGAGAGTTTGAGCTCAAGGGCTGCTTTGGAAAGAAGGTGAAGGTGAGTACCTCTAAATTTTAAGTTTAAAGCCCAGGGGAACAAAGAAAATGTGTGTATGTCTGTGTGTGTGAGTGAGAAGACCCTTTTTTCCCAATCACAGTTGGATTTTGCTTCTTCTGGTCTTTCCTAGCCACAGAAAGGATCTGTTTAATTGGCAGAACCTGGAAAGCATGGGGGTTTGGTCAGACTGTAAGACCTTTTGTTAAGAAAAAGGGAGAGGCTGTGTGAAAATGGAATAGAATGATTGAATGAGAGAATTGGATTTGGGCAACCAGCTGGTAAGGCCCTGTAAGCAAAGCCCACCTATATGAGGGGCCCGTACTCAAGTGCAAAAAGCATAGGTCCTCAGCAAACTTCTAAGTCTGTAAAACTGATAGGCGGTGTGGGAACGGAGGCCGGGTACCTGTGCACAGGTCCTCCTTGGACAACATATTTTTGGGGTCCGCAAAACCAAGGGGATCCCTAAACTGGAAGGACCACTTAATCCATGTAGGGACCGGAGTCCTTCCTGGGCAATTTTTTAGTGCCCAAAAACTGAGGCGGGGCGGCAGGTTTGTTGTCGCTAAGAGCGGCTGGGAAGTGCTGCTGGGAGAAAAAGAAAAACCCGACTGAGCAAGTTTGGACCCCACATCGGAAGGGGAACATGGGTAGCTGCAGTTCGAGGGTTGAAATTAGGACACCAATTAGAGATTTGCTCGAAGTATGGGACGAGAGGCAGGTGCCTGTCCTGGAAGAAACGAGCTAGGAAAATTTGTAATGAGTGAGCTTTGCTGAAGGATAAAGACTTACTTCTGACACTGGTTTGGATGATGGTACTTCTAGCCACATGACAGTAGACAAGAGCAATACACTTAAAAGGGGGAAAGTGCATAAAATAAATAGATTAAAAATTCATATTTTTTAAATTTAATTTCAATATCATGGAACTCAAATTAATTATTTCATTATACACTCCTGGAGTAACAGTATTTGCCATTATGTTGGAGAAACTGAGTTCACTGTATTTAGAATGATGTCTTTCCTGGCCCACTTTAAGGCTAATTACAAGAAAATATTTAGGATCCATATATTGGCTCATGTAGGTCTACAAAAGCATGTTAAATTAATAAATAATATTACTCTTCCAATTTTGATATTTCCCCCCTTTTAGAAAGGGTTGAAAAGAGCTTGAAGCAAACATCCAATCAATTCATGCAATGTTTATGTGATAACTCACCATACAACTCCAAGTATTTATACTTTCATAATGTACCTGGCAAACTTGTGTGAAATGGAAAAATAATATTTTATTTTATTAATATTTACTATCCTTTGATTAAAACTATATTTTTCACATCACATTTGTTCTTTCAGTGTTATTTCTTGCTTATTGAACAGAAGTACGCTTTACATTTATGTAAAACAAGAAGTATACCCTATTTTCTTATTGTATTTATTTCTACAGCAGAATTCTTCAAAATAATAAGAATTGTAAGAATTATACCATGTAGTTATTAGAGCTTCAAAGAACTCTTTATGTACATTCAGTCAGGCACTGAAACTCTGCCATAAACGTAAATTTAGGCACAACTAACTAGAATTTATTTACTCTGTGTGTATATTCTTCTATCTTTTATTGCTTATTTTTTCCCTTTTTTTAATTCTTAAGTTCTTGTTAAACTGCTTAAAGAACACTGATTGCATGTACCGGTATATCTGTTTTAAGTCTGTGTGTGGTATGCTGTGTGTGTTTTTCTGTGGTGTGTGTGTGAGAGAGAGGAAAGAAAGAAAGAAAGAAAGAAAGAAAGAAAGAAAGAAAGAAAGAAAGAAAGAAAGAAAGAAAGAAAGAAAGAAAGAAAGAAAGAAAGAAAGAAATGGAGCCTGTAAAAGCTGGATTAGGATATATCTTTTTTTATTGCAATCTTTAACCAAAGCAAGACAAACAGAAGTGCTCAAGCTGGAATACTGAAGTGGAATTTGTTGGACTGAGAAGGCAATTTTAAGAAAACCATTAATTAATTAATTAATTAATTAATTAATTAAGCAAAATAAGATTTAAACTTTTGTGCTATAATACAAGCTATAATAATAATAAAAAGATCCTTGGTACTGCCAGTTCAGCTGTCTTTACATTACAAAATATGAGGGCCTCAGAGGAAGTCATAAATATAAGAAAGGTCACATACTAATGAAGATAAAACAAGTATCTAAGTAAATGTTCAGTATTTATGACTCAGAAAATAAAAAATAACCTGGAAAATGTGACCTACACAAAAAAGTTAGCAGAGATGGAGCTGAGGTGGGTTTTTTTTTTTATTTTTAAATCTAGTGAGGAAGATTTCCCAAAAATCTCTCCCTCCAAGTTTTAGCTGATAGTAAAGATATTGGCCTTGTGCAATTGCAATTTAGGACAGAGGTCTTTTATAACTAAAAACTGAGGGAGTGAAAGAGAAGCAGAATGACCAAGAAAAAATGCTGATCCCAGATCATTCCTGTTTCTTGTTAGAGTCTTTAAAAACACCGCCAGAACAAGAATAAACTGAATAAAGTACAGTTCCCCATCATCAACTGGTGACTGGGAAAGATGGTAGATGTAGATCAACATACTAGATGGGCACCAAATATGGGGAAGCCTCATCAGACTCTGATTTGCTGTTGCTACAACAAGAAGGCAACAGTAAGATATTGTTTTCAAATAAAAGAAGTGAAGAGTTTATAAATAACTGTCCTGGTTTGTGATGATGTAGTTTGGTTAATCACAGCTCCATGCACTTCGCTAGCATGAAGGTCTCTCAAAGGTGCTTTAGAGTTCTGGAAATTCCAATATTTGAATTTAGATTAGGGATGGTTTACTGCATTTGAGGCCTGGGTGATGGGTAGAAACATGTCATACAGATGGGTTGGAAAGGTTTTCTCTTTTTACATTTTCTAAAACCTACAGAAAACCTGTTTAAAGTTTATACTACAGCTTTTGTATATTTCCTACCTCAAAATTTTTTAAAAAAATAAAAATTTAACAATGCAGCCATTAGTTCAGATGACTTGTATAAAAAGAACATGTGAGGTGTTTTTCTGGCCTACTTCAATTAAATAGTTTTCAAGTTTGGATCTAACTCTGTTTATATTGGTAACTGCAAGAAAATATGTACTTTATCTGTTGCAAAAATAGTAGCTGGTAAAAAAAACCAGATGA
>NW_015401123.1:0-5344 GCF_001527695.2 Protobothrops mucrosquamatus
AGAAGGTGGAGGATTCACCCAAAGTCCAGACTATACCTGCCTAAGAGCCAGAGTTACACGTCCGTCCATGGGCAAGATTAAGTCAAGACTGGAATCTAGGGTCCAGGACGGGCGTGGCAACTTTGGCTGACTTAATCTGATTGGGCAGGAATACAGTCTACTACCCATGGGTGGATCCTCCATCTCCAGTGCTGGAGAATTATGATCTTCTTTACTATGAGCCTTAGTCTTCCTGTCAATTGTAGTCTCTTTGTTTGATACATGTATTAATTGTAAGCCACCAAAGGCCTTGTGAAACCAGGCAGCCTTAACATTGAAATGCTGACTCTTCCTTCCTCCTCTATTTTTTTTTTAGGAAAAAATCAAATCCCCCACCAAGAAACCCATGATTGCCAATGAATTTTGCTGTCATGATCCTGAGGAGAGTTTGCAATTAGCAAAATGGGTTGGTGATGAGTTTCCTACTTGTTGTGTATAAGAGGTTGTCTGTGGAAAAGGATAAGATGTAGTTTCAGAACTCTACAGCTCCTCTAAGCACAGAAATCCTAAAATTGCCCAGAATATTGTCTTTTACTCATATATGTTCATCATCTTGAGTTACTACTACTACTACTACTACTACTACTACTACTACTACTACTACTACTAATAATAATAATAATAATAATAATAATAATAAAGTTGGAAGGGACCTTGGAGGTCATCGAGTCCAACCCCCTGCCCAGGCAGGAACCCTACACCATTTCAGACAAACGGCTGTCCAGTCTCTTCTTAAAACCTTCCAGTGTTGGAGCATTCACCACTTCTGGAGGCAGGTTGTTCCATTATAAAGTGATAAAAATGGGGTAAACATCTAAATAAATAAATAATACATTTATGAAACAATACAAAGGGTAGTACCCTAAAACCCATGTCTAAAACTTATCTCTGATAGATAGAACAAAAACAATGTTAGGATAAGCCTGATATTCAAATTCAGTCTTCTAATAAAATATTTCCTGATCTTTTCCCACATGAAGCCTCTTAAAGCCTGTAATGCACATAGGGAAAAAAAGCTTCTGTTGTGAAACCTCCAGTGTCTTTTTAAATCTATTTCTTTTTTTCCTAGATTTTGACAAGATTAACCCAACGCATTTATTCCTTTTATAATATTGCCTATCTCCACATATTGCTATTTTTATGTACCATGAAATAGAGAAACCTTTTTTATACAATAGGGATTTCAACAATCCTTTACTAACAGATTTATTTGATATAACAGATCAAAAATAATGTAATAAAGAATTCAGTTTAAGCAAAAAACATAATATACAAAAATTTCACTAGACATTGCAGTCCATTTCCACCAGCTTGGAAAAACTCATGAAAAATTAAATATGAAATAGATATTAGTTTTGCCCCATTTATAAAAGAAATGTTTTTAAACCACATATTTATAACACTTAGCCAATAACAATATCCCATGCTTCACAACGTGGGTAAGAGTTAAGACAAAAATAAAAATAAATTTGTGATTGAACTGATGATGTTTAGCTGCAATAAGCACTGGCAGAAATTGAACTACAGCTAGTAGAAGAGAAATGTTTAAAACAAAGCATTTTGTATGTGAAAATTATATTTGACCTTTTTTCTATTAGGCAGCTTCCAATTACATGCAGCAAAAAATATAATTAAAACACATTTACAAAGAATTGAACCTGCATAAACATATTCTCCCTTTCCCCCTTTCTTTCTCCCCCACACACAAACACATTCATCTCTCTTTATTAATTCCCAAATTTATGGGCATATCTGGTATTTTGCCAGAATATCCAGCGTCATTTGCCTTTTTTAAATAAACAGATAATTGCATCCCACTTGTGATAAAACAAATCATATTGTATGTAATTAGCCTTTGATAACACACTGGAATTAAAAGTTTTCCTTGATCCTTAAAATGTCATTTCTGAAGTCACACAAATATTTCCAAACCAGCAAAAAACTTCCAAAATATTTATTATTTCATTATTATATTGCACAATAGCATTTAAATCTGAGAGATTATGGTGGCAGCAAGGACAATTATGTTAAATTGTACAAACTACGCCTAACTTCTATACCCACTAGCAAATCTAAAATTCAAAGCACTATTCTCTGTCTTTCTGGGGGGGGATTTTGGACTGGGCAATGCAGTGTTGCATTGATACAATTCAACCACCTTCCCTAGAAATAATCTTTGCCCCTCACCAATCACACTTAAAGCATAATTTGGAATTTATCATTAGCAAATGTTTATCTTGGTTTATGTTTGTCAAATTCTCTTCTGCCACTTCCCAAACTCAACTGTAGATGTGCAAGAAGCTAAGAACCATGGCTACCCCATGCAAACAGTGCTAAACTCTTATTTAACAGTGGAAGAGAAGGAAGAATTAGCATTAGACAGACTAGAACAGTGGTTCTCAACCTTTTTAATGCCACGACCCCAACCGGTCATAAGTCGAGGACTAAACCGGTCGTAAGTTGAGGACTAAACCGGTCGTAAGTCGAGGACTAAACCAGTCATAAGTCGAGGACTACCCAACCGGTCATAAGTCGAGGACTTTCCCTGCCCGGGAGCGCCGCGCATGCGTGGTTCCGCCCCCTGTGCCGGCCGAGGCGTAGCTGGCAAGCGGCAGAGACGGAGCAGGCCGACCACCAGCTAGCCCAGCCCAAGGGAGGTAAGGCACCCGCCAGAAAAGGGGGGAAAATGGCGGACAAAAAAAAGCCAGACAAAAAAAATGGCGGACAGCCTTGCTTGGCGACCCCCGTGAAATGGTTGATCGACCCCAAATGGGGTCCCGACCCACAGGTTGAGAACCACTGGACTAGAACAAAGGTAATTCATTCTGCATGGCCCTGGCAAATAATATACAAATTATGGATCACCACATGTATTGCATAGGAGTCACTGGCTAACTTCAGTAATGGTAAAACAGATTTCCAAAATAACCTATCTTACTGTGGATAAGTTGCATGCTAAAGAGTCCAACCACTGACTCTCACAGCCAAATTGACTATTCTCATAGCAAAATTAGCCTGGATTACAACCCAAGATTGTTTCTGGGCATTCTAAAGGTGCTTTGTCAAAAGGAAACTGGACTTTCTTCAGTTCTGACTCTGAATTCCAATTAGCTTGGTAACAGAAATCTCACTGGGAAGCCCTGGTAAACTTTCAATTCCTGATTTATGCTTCCTGGAAGTCAGGAATTAATACAATTCTGGTTTTCTACTGTTGTGTGCAAACATAACAACTTTTTATCTGCAACATTAGATAATGGAAAGGCTTAACTTTTAGTTAAACTACCTGCATCTTACAGTTGTCTATTAGGCCGCCATCTTCTGCCAGTTAAAAATTACTCAACATTCAAGGTATCTAAACTAAATCCAACAAGACTGTTAATCACTACAAATTAGATAGTAAGATCTGTGCTAACAATTTCTGGATGGAGACACATGAGGAGTTTCATTGTCAAATGAGAAGTGGGGCACATTTTGTTCTTAATTGCACATAAATTATTGTGATTATTATATGGCTAAAATGCATTTATCTATTAACACCTCAGAGGAATAAATCTGAACAAAGGAATTATGCATTACATCTTGAAATTATGCTGAACAAAGGAATGAATTAGTGCCATGCAAAAGGTATTGCAATTACAATAATGGATGAAAATAACAAAAAAGACTGCTGTAAATCTTTAATACTAAGAAAATCAAAATAACCTTTAGACTTGAAATAGCTATTTCCTCATTGCAAGAACATCTTTTTCAAGATGCTATGATGGTACCATCTGTCAGATCAGACCACTGGTTTGTTTAACTCAGTCTGGTCCATTCTTGGCAGGTAGTGACTGTTCAGATTTTCAACCAAACGTATTTCGTTATCATGCTACAAAAATATCCTTTTCAATGGTGATGCTAGAGACTGAATTTGAAGTGCTTTGCTAATAAATATGTATTTAAGCTCTGAACTATAAAAATATAATCTCCTTTGAGACAAGCTAACTCCAGATGACTTCATTGATACATCAATTCAGGTTTCTCTGCAACAGGACAGAAACTGTTTGCTATCACTGCTAATTGCTCATTCTGATCCAAAAAACATTCCTAATTTTCTCTGAATATGTTTTTACTATGTCATAATACTAAAATCTATCTATCTATCTATCTATCTATCTATCTATCTATCTATCTATCTATCTATCTATCTATCTATTTTTAAGAAGAGATTGGACAGCCATTTGTCTGAAATGGTATAGGGCTTCCTGCCTGAGCAGGGGGGTGGACTAGATGACCTCGAAGGTCCCTTCCAACATCATCATCATCATCATCATCATCATCATCATTATTATTATTATCTACCTACCTACCAACCTACCTGCCTACCTGCCTACCTACTATTTTTAAACCACCCAATTTATTCATAGAGGGAATCCCATTGTCCTAGCATTTCAAATAAAACTACCACAGGCATCCATGTGGAGGAGCAAATGATGAAATATGACGTTGTGTTGCAAAACCTGTGTTTGATGTTGCGGTGCAAGTACAAAAAAGCCAAAGCTTTTGCCTGTTAAGTCACAATACACATTTCATTATTTTTTTCATAATAATGGTTGACAACAGATGCTTATGAAAACCACATCTTTTTTTCTGTACTTTTCCTGTTTTCCTTTAGCAATAAGGCATTGCATGGCAAAAATCGCAAACATGTAGAATCATTTTGCAGTACACCCAGAATCATTGAGGCCAAATGAACACAGAAATTTCATGGACAATAGACAACGACTTGAAACAGAAAAGTCCTGGATTCGGATTATTACATTAGAGTAGAGCAGATCTCAAATAATGTGGCTCAGTTTATGGAAAGATAAAGCATCATATGAGCAACTTTTTGAGCAAACCCACGTCACTAATTCAGATACGAAAGGCCCAGTAACTGGATTGCTTTCACAGTCTGTATTTTATTCACTGGAAATAAACTATTTGTGGGGGGGGGGGAGAACAAAACATTGATTAGGGAAGAAAAGGGGATCTGGTAAAAAAAAATAAGAAATGCTTTCAAAATGAGGCAGGAATGTTTGTCTATTGCTATGGTTGTAAGGAAATGTGAGTTTAGTCAGTAAACAGCAGAAAGAAGAGTCAGTTGCAGAATCCAGAAATAATAGGAGCAGGACTTATCTGGAAAGTGAAGTTTCTATTACAGAAAGCAGATTAAGGAGTGCAAGCAGTTTGTATAATTTTGTTATTGTAAATACAGTGAAATTAGCATTCAACTGAAAGTTTCAAGCCAGTTTATAAAGAATAAACAATAGTGATGATAGCAACT
>NW_015401124.1:0-5341 GCF_001527695.2 Protobothrops mucrosquamatus
CTGAGTACAGCCGGTCAGCCAGCTACAAATCCATCTGGTGGTGATGCTGTCTAACCCACATTTTTCTATCTTATCAAGTAGTAGGTTGTGGTCTACTTTATTAAATACCTTACTGAAGTCCAAGTAAATTATATCCACAGCATTCCTCTGGTCCACTAATTTTGTCACCTGGTCAAAGAATGCAATAAGATTTGTCTGGCATGATCTGGCAGGGTTTTGGTAATGATTTTGTTTGCCTCTAGATGTTCGCTGATTCATTGCTTATCTTTTCCAAGATCTTCCCAGGTATTGAGGTCAGGCTGATAAGTCTGTAGTTTCCTGGATACATTTTTTTTCCCTTTTTTGAAGATGGGAACTACTTTAGCTCTTTTCCGGTCCTCTGGTAGTTCCCCAGTGCTCCAGGATCTTTGAAAGATATAGTTCAGTAGTTCTGAGATCACATCTGCCAGTTCCTTTAGAAGCTTGGGGGTGTAGTCCATCTGGTCCTGGTGATTTGAACTCATCTAGAGTGGACAGGTGCTCACCATTTTCTGCCTATCTTAACTTGTTTTTCTAATCTGATTTTTACTGTACTGTTTTTGATAGGCTGGACTGTTTTGACTTGGCCCAGGCTGGCTGATAAATTCTAGGAGTTGAAGTCAATATATCTTAAAGTTGCCAGGTGTGAAAAAAAAACCCCAGTGTTTTAAACATACTCCAAAGACCGTTTCTAAAACACAATTGATTCCAGTGTTCAAAATGTGTCGGGTTTGAGGAATTTTGAAAATCCGACAATTTAGATTTTTTAGACTTTAAAAGTAGCTGATTCAGGTTTCCTATTGTGAGTTCAGAGTTGCCTTCATCCTACCTTTGGATCAATCACTTTCTGGTGTTGAGCATTCAAGAGACATTCTTGGGGTTTTTTTGGAAATATTCTTTAAAAAAAAAAAAAGGAATGCAATTTTCTGTAGTATATACACCTACACATTGTTAAGCTCTTCATAATTTTACAGACTATGTATATTTAATGCCATAAAGTTCTTAACCTCTTTATGCTAGTACCTACAGTATCTGATCCGTCCTTTCATGCTGCCTTTTAAGTGAAGCAGCTAGAGGGCAATGTAGATTGCTACATATACTATAGAATGTAGTAATCCTGAAGGTTAACAGCAGAGGTCTGAGTCAGGCTTTCTTGGCCTAAAGCTATATATCAACTTGGCTTTTTTTTTTTTTTGGTCCCAACCCAACCCAACCCTACCCTCCCTGTTCTTGGCTGGTGAAACAACGGGTCATTTTGAGCTGCTAAGGCAAGCTGATACTGTATCTATTGGTATTGGCAAGGGAGATGACAAGCTTACTTTTCAGATCAAAGGGGATAGCACAGGTCTTGCAGCTGTTGGGAAAGTGACTGAATAGTAGGCGAGAGTTAAAATAGTATGCAGTGATCTTCAGAGATCAGCTGACTGTTGGTCAAGCCAGGTGCCGAGAGATCAAAATTCCTCATTGATAAAAAGGGAGAGGCAGAAACACACAGTCATAGGGGTGGGTGGATGAACAAAACATCCTTTCTACTAATCTCTAGAATATCACCCCCCTGGAAAAAAAATGCAAAGAATTAATCCAGTTCTCTTGTTGACTAATTTATGTGTTCTTCCTACTGCTATTTTGTTTAAAGGGCCTATTGTTTGTTTTGCTGTCTACTGACACAGTATCTATTGTTCAGAACAGTAATCACAGCAACACATAGCTGAGAGTGTGGGACAATGGGACTAGCAGCGTTTCCTCTGCTGGCTTGTCAAATGCTAACACGGTGTACTGTTATCTTATAACAACTCTTTTGTCAGGAATGTACTTGTGTGGAATGCTTAGCCCAATGTATGTTTTTAGCCTAGCTCTTTGGTGCAATATCTTTTGAGAGCTCATGTTTAACATGGTTGCGTGTTAACAGTTTTGGAGGCTGTATCTCAGGAAACAGTAGAGCCAGGCCCCTGTAAATATTGCCCATTTGACCTCCATTCACAAACTCTGACCTTATCATCTAATAACTTTTGGTTACCCCCCCCCCACTGAAGTCTTGAGTATATATGCGTATACCCTCATGCAGAAAAAAAACCCAAAGGGATAATCTGAAGCAGAGAAGTATTTTGTCTTTTTCCTATTTCCTGTGTTTCAATTTTGTTTCCCTCCTATTATAAGATATTTGAAACCAGACTTCCTAAGAATGAAAAGCTAAGTTCAAACTCTGACAGACATTGTAGGACAGAGACAAACCAGGAAGGCATCTCTGAATGTAATGGGAGATGTTTACCTGTGATTTGTTTCGGATTCATTTAATTCATTGTGGGTAGCATGTGACTTCAGAGATACTGTTGATTTTCAGCTCCCATCAACCATAGCAAGGTAGATAATGATAAGGAATGGTAGAATAATAGATTTGTAAGTCAACTTAGGGGGCCACCCACCCATTGCCTGATTACTGAAGCTACTTCTGCTGGTGAGAGGAATTAGTTATTCATGAGTGCTAAGCCACAATTGACAGCAATTTTGCTTTATTATGACTGGTTTCACTCTTAAGAATTTCTCTAAGACATTATTTATAATGTATAGTATAGTACACGGGTCTTCAAACTTGGGGCCCCTTTATGACTTGTGGACTTCAACTCCCACTGCCTGGCTGAGGAATTCTGGGAGTTGAAGTCCACAAGTCATAAAAGGGCCAAATTTGAAGACACCTGGTATAGTAGCTTCCCCAATCAGGAACTCTTCAGATGTGTATACTTTAACTCCCATAATTGTCAGCATGGGCCATGCCAGCTGGAGAATTCTGGGAGATGACCTCAATACTTTTAGAAAATGCTAAAGCTGGCAACACTTTTCATATAACTATGAAAGTTTATTCTTTCTCTCTCATGATCAGTTTATTGCCTCAATTCTGTACATGCTGTATCTGGAATTAAACTCACTTAAATGCCATAATTACTTAAAAGCAAAAAGAAAGGGCTGCATATATTGCATATATTGAAACTGATACCTTCTAAATACTAATTTGAGGATAGCGTATAGAACTCTTAGTGGTCATGAAGAGTATAAAAAAAAGCAATAGAAAAAAGATTTTAAAAAGAGATAAAAAGTATTATTGAAATATGGAAGCAAAAAAAGAGATCAGAGACAGACGAAAAAGCTAAAGCAAACTGCACTAAAGTTAGCATTCAGCAAGGGTGCCATTTCTGTTTTGGCTCTTAAGCAAAGCAGGGTTTTTCTTTCATAGCCTCATCATTGTGACTTTTTGGAACAGTTATTTAATACACAGGCTGGTATTCTGCAGCAGAGGCAAAGGAAATTTAAAAGATTGTTTACTTGCTTTAAGGAACAATAATGATAAATGTAGTACATGTTGCATTTTTCTAAAAAGTCATATGCTGAACTTTAAGAAGAAAAGCCTGATCTTTCCTCAAAGTGTATAGCTTCCTTGAGTTCAGTTTTTGAAAGGTTTGAGAATGCTATGTGTAGTAGAGAGAGTACACAGTATTTAATGAATGTTGTTGCACACATATTAATGAGACTATTCTTACTAGCAAAATAGCCATAAACTATGCGTTTTTCTCATAGTCAAGACACTTTACAGGCTTTTCATTTCAGACTATGTAAGTTTTAATCTATGTATACTGGGCAATGATAAAGCATCAATAAATAAATTTACATAGACGGAAATGTATATATTTCAGAGATACTATCTCTGTATATTTAGAGACATTAAATATATGCAATCTGTAAGCATTCTGGTTTTTCATCAATTATTCCTAGCTGCAGTCTTCAAAGTGTACATAATTTTTTTCATCTGAAGTCAATAAAGGAAAGGAAATGCTCAGTATCTTCCCTATAAAAAAAGAGTTTTGTTAATTACGTGCAGACTCTATGACAGTAAAGATTAGGCTATGCAGAGATGTCACTGGGGACAGCATAAAACAACTGCACCGTTGTGGGCTTCAATGGCTGCTCCCTTCAACTGATGCATGCTTCAAGGAAAAGAGTGGTTTGATTTAAAGCAGGTACTAGGTGCATACCGGTGCTGCCCTTTTAATTTGGATTGCTGAATAATCCTGTTAAGTATGTGTCTAATATCCAGTTGCAGTTCATCATACCATGATGATCAAGAAATATAATTGTGAGTGGAGCTGCTGAGATAGACGACTTGATTCTTGATTACTGTGATCACAAAGAAAAGTTTCGCCCCTGGTGTTATCCTTGATTATACCATTTTACAACCTCTCGTAGAAATGAATTGCTGTTTGCAGCGTATATCCAGAAATAGTACCGTGTTGCATTTGGGAACAGTATAGTATAGTTCAGTGGTGGTGAACCTATGGCATTGGTGCCAGAAGCGGCACTTGGAGCCCTCTCTGTGGGCACACGCACTGTCTCCCCAGCCCCTCCTCCTCCCACGGACCCCTCCTCACCACCAGCCACCCCAGAGGAGAGTCGCCCCTGGGCGCAGCCCACGCGAAGCAGCACAGCCAAGGACATGGTAGCTGGGCAGCGGGGACAAGACTCCACCCTTGCGCCCCATCATGTACAGATGATGCTGCGGGGCACAGGCGGAGGGCGTGGCTGCCATGGCGCTCTTGGGCTGCCTGGGTGATCTGTGGCAGGCCGTGGAGGTGGTGGGTGGCCCATTGGACAGGATGGAGCGGGGACGGAGTGGGGGGCGGTTTTTGGGCACTCGGTCTCTAAAAGGTTTGCCATCACTGGTATAGTTATTTATTAATTTATTTTCATATAAAGTATTTGGGGGGGTTGATAAACAATTTGAAACTTCCTGAAGGGTCAAGGAGTTGGGAGAGTTTGGTAACCATGGCCAAGTCAGTCTGTAAGGACCAATGGATAGTAAGAAAAGGAATGGAACTTTCCATCCTTCTTTCTTCTCTGCTGTCCAGCTATGACCACCTCATTTGTGTTTTATTTTGGAAACAAATTTCTGGATTGAAGAAAGCAAGGCTTTTCATGACAAGTTGCCATTTATCCTCCTGAAATGGCGAACATTTATCTTTATCTCTGAGTGGAGGAAGCTCCTGAAAGGAACAAAAGGGAAAAGCAAAGAACAAGGCTACTGACAACAACTGACAACATTCGTTTTCTCAGTTATATTCCCAGAATTGAAGAAAGTAAAATGAAAATAGATTTTAGCATAATGTAAGATGTTAACATGATGTGAAAGGTTTTTTTTCCCTAATGTATTTCCACAAGTGCTTCATTTTCCCAAAACGCAGTGCTACTCTTAGTGTGTTCACACTTCCAGTGCTCCCGGCAGAGATCCCAAAGTAAATCCAAAGTCCAATTAAAGCTCTGCCGAAAGTAAACCAAA
>NW_015401125.1:0-5341 GCF_001527695.2 Protobothrops mucrosquamatus
GAGAGAGAGAGAGAGAGAGAGAGAGAGAGAGAGAGAGAGAGAGAGAGAGAGATAGATATGCAGCGGGCAAAACATGGTTTCTGCTGATCCTGCAAACTGCAGCTCTCTAGCCAGAGATATTTAGAAGAAGGTATGAAATATACATAATCTGAGAAACTGTAGATAAGGTGTAGAGGTGTTTCCTGTGAAGCCTATGCAACTACAGATGGGCTTCTGTATTTCATCCCTGTAACACAGCTTCTGCTGGCTCCGGTTGGCTCAAAAACCGAACAAGGAAAGAAAACATAAATATAATGGGGCTGAATTGTGGTTCCTTGGGGAGCATTCATCCCTAATGCGATGATAGAGCTGATCACACGAGTGATCTCCTCAGCACTGGGCTTTTTACATTCCTAGCACTCCACCGAATCGCCCTCATGCTGCTGGACCGCCAGCCTTTGCAGACTCCTTGTGATGGTCTCTGTTAGGCTAAATAATAAATATCCCACTTAAAAGAAGGTGATCAATCTTGCCACGAGGCCCGGACGATTTGCATTTTTTCCACTGGGTGACACTGCCTCTTTGCAACTCTATAATTTACTTGCTGAGGCAGCAAATGAACTCGGGGCAAACGCCAAAGGCTCACCAAAGGGGATCGTGTGCAATGATCACCAGAGTTGGGGAGATTACAGATGTCTTCTTCTTCCGACAGGAATAAATTATGACTGTTGTGGATGTTATCCATTCAGTCCTATCCGACGCTTGGGGAGACTATGGGCCAGGTTTCTTCACATCTTCCGATCTTGCCCTACAGGTGGTTCTCTAGTACAGGGGTCCCCAACCCCCGGTCCGTGGACCAGTACTGGGCCGCGGCATGCCAGCACCCGGTCCGCACAAACAAGCAAAGCCCCATCCACGGGACGCAGGCAGCACACAAAACCACGCACTCTCCGGTCCCCGGAAAAACCTTTCTCCACGGAACTGGTCCCTGCTGCCCAAAAGGTTGGGGACCTCTGCTCTAGTAGGAAAGGGAAAATACAGGTAGTCCTCAATTTCTGTTGCTAAGCAAGACAATTTGTTGGGGCTGCCACAAAGAGAAGGGAGTCAGGCTGTTCTCCAAGGCACCTGAGGGCAGGACAAGAAGCAACGGAAGGAAACTAATCAAGGAGAGAAGCAACCTAGAAATAAGGAGAAACTTCCTGACAGTGAGAACAATTAACCAGTGGAACAACCTGCCTCCAGAAGCGGTGAATGCTCCAACACTGGAAGTTTTAAAGAAGAGATTGGACAGCCATTTGTCCGAAATGGTATAGGGTTTCCTGCCTGAGCAGGAGGTTGGACTAGATGACCTCCAAGGTCCCTTCCAACTTTATTATTATTATTATTATTATTATTATTATTATTATTATTATTATTATTATTATTATTATTATTATTATTATTATTATTATTATTATTATTATGTGAATTTTAGCCTTTTCTATGACCTTTTATTGCTGCAGTTGTTAAGGGACTCACTGGAGGTGTTAGTAACACGGTTGTTAAGTGAATCTGGCTTCCCCATTGACTTTGCTTGTCAGAGGGTCGCAAAAGGGGATCCCATGACTCCTGAACACTGCAACCGTCATAAATACGAGTCAGTTGCCAAGTGGCACAGTAGTTAAGGTGCAATACTAGTAGTCCTGGACTTACGACCACAATTGAGCCCCAGATTTCTGTTGCAAAGCAAGACAGATGTTAAGTGAATTTTCACCCCTTTTTACGACCCCTTTTTTTTGTAATATATTTTATTGATTTTTAAAAAAAACATAAATCACTTAATAATTGGTGAACAGAGTGTTGTCTGGATTACATTTGTAAAACAATCATTCACAATTGATTTCTATAATCCATAATCCACATAATGATTTTAGCTGATTTCCTCTTTCCCCAAAATATCCTCTTTTGCAAACATTGAGTTAATACAATTCTTATTGTTCTGATAGATAACAATTAAATATATAATTTTTTCTCAATATTCTTAAAAATAATAATCCCATCAATATAATATTTCTTTTCTGTCCAATCATTCTGGTTGCCTTGTCATAGATCCTGTTACAGTCTTTATTTTAATTTGTCTCTCCCACCAAATTCTAGGTATGCTTACTGGTTAAGATTTTCTCAAAAATTAATTACATTTAAAAATTTAACTTTATTTTTCCATATGAACCATCTTACACTTTTACATTTCTTAAGGAATAGATAAAACAATGAAAAGAAAGAAAAGAAAGGAGAGCAAGAGTAAAGAAACATAAAAAATAACATACTACTTAAAATATATATCCCTCCTAAGCTATTATATATTTATTTCCTAAATTTCTTATTCTTTTTAACTACAATTAAAAATATGTTTAATCTTTACACATTCCATTTAATTCATCTAGTCATCTAGTCCTTTAACTCTTATTCAAAACCTTTTTTTTCCATTATAATTTTCTTAAATTCAATCACATTTAAATATCTAAAACATTTCCTTTATCTAAGTGAGAGACACTATAAGGACTTGCCCCAGCTAGCCCTCTCAGGAAAGCATGACTCTTGACTCCATACGCTCATCAAAAGAACTTTTATTGAGAGACAGTGGTTGCAGTAAAAACAGACGGAATCCGATGGCCCCGCACAAAACACAAATCTATTCTTCTCCTACCGAAACCCAACCACCACCACCCAACCAGTCCACCATCAACCAATACATTGCTGCAAGGTTGTTTTGAGAATGTTGAGGTGCAAGGCAGATAACACGTCATCCTCAAGGTGCAGCGACCTTGGAGTCAGGCTGGAACCGGCTGAGAGGGAGTCCACCTTGCCTCCGAAAACGGTCCTCCTTCCCATGCGGTTACAGCAAAGCAAAAGTATGTTTTAAGAACGTTGAGGTGCAAGGCAGATAATGGGTCATCCTCAAGGCACAACGACCTTGGAACCAGGCTGGAACAGGCTGAGAGGGAGTCCATCTTGCCTCCGAAAATGGTCCTCCTTCCCATGCAGTTACAGCAAAGAATGCTCCGCCCCTAAGATCCTCATCCTCCCCCCTCCAGCAGAATGGCAGGCCTCCAGAAGGGGACCTGACAGATACAGCTTTGTGATTTTGCCTTCCTGTGATCTGTCTGGTGTTATGCACTCCAATACTTGCTTGTTAGACACTTTTGCTGCCCCAGGGATATGCAGGAGCCTTCTCCAGCACCACAATAAACAAGTTAATTTTCCTCCCATCCTGCTTTTTTAAGGTCCATGAATTATGGCCCAGGTTGCCTAATTTGGGGACACTGGGGGCTGTAATTTGCACTGAAACCTGTTTCAGGGATTGACCACTGCTCTTCAGAAGAATGTTTTCTCCTGGAGCTGCCATGTTGTTTTGCAATGAAAATTCAGGAGCTGTTTCTTCTTCTTCTTGTGCCATATCTGTTATCGGACGTTGGCGATCATGTTGGCGCTTCTGTTTTTATTAGCAGCCACACGAAAAAGTGCTGCTCAGTTTTGTCCAAACCAGTCCCTAAGATTTTGAAGCCATGATGTTCTTCTTCTGCCTGGACCTCATTTGCCTTCAAGCTTTCCCTGGAGGATTAAATGGAGTATGCCGTATTTTTCTGGGTGTTGCATCACATGTCCGAAATATTCTAATTTTCGTTTTTTAATTGTTTTGATGATTTCCCTTGGCTTTCCAGGCAGCTTATCCCCTCCTCATTTCTGATCTTGTCAACCCAGCTTCTACGTAACAGCCGCCTGTAAATCCACATTTCAAATGCTTCCAAACCCATAATCAAGACTCACTGCAGTCTAGAGAAAAGAAAAACTAGGGGAGACATGATAGCAATATTCCAGTATTTGAGGGGCTGTCACAAAACACCAGAAGGCAAGAAAAAAAAACCCATGGATGGAAACTAATCAAGGAGAGAAGCAACCTGGAATTAAGGAGAAACTTCCTAAGAGTGAGGACAATTAACCAGTGGAACAGCTTGCCTCCAGAAGTTATAAATGCTTCATAACTGGAGGTTTTTTAAAAAAAGAACAAGACAGGCATTTGTCTGAAATGGTATAGGACAGGGCTTTTCAACCAGTGGTACAGGTACCACCTGTGGTACATTGGCACCTGGCAGGTGGTACGCAGCCATCCTAGAAAAGTGGTAGTGGGGGAGGGGAATGAGCTGAACCGGTGGCAGCACCGCACAAACCTGAGCGAGAGATGGCTGGAGCTGCAGGGCTGTCAGGGCTCAGCAGAAGCGCCAGGATCAGTGCCGCTTTCCAGCTGATCAGCACTTCTTCGGGGCTGTCAGGGCTCAGTGGAAGCACCAGGATCAGCGCCAGGCTCCAGCTGGAGCTCGGTGCTGATCCTGGCGCTTCTGCTGACCCCAGAAGAAATGCCAATCAGCTGGAATGTTGCAGCATCTCCAGGGTCTTGTGATTTACATTCAGATGCTTGGCAACTGATTCATATTTATGACGGTCACAGTGTCCCAGGGTCATGTGAAGTGACCACAACCTGCTGCAACCACCCAGCAGATAGGGGAAATAAAAACCAAACACCCCCCACCCCACCCCCACTGCCAATCCTCAATAGAAATGCTCACAACAATGAAAACCTCGGACAGGAGGAAGAGCGCCACTGGGCAGGCAGGCGTCTTGCTCGGTTGTGGCTTGGGGGACACTTTTTTCAGTGCCATTTTAACTTCGAACAGTCACTAAGCGAACTGGTGTAAGCCGAGGACTACCTGTACTTTATCACTTTTTTCCTTTTTTGTTTTGTTTTTTTGGTCATCAAGTTTTTGACACCTTGCTAGGCGACTGGTGGTACTCGGATGTTGCCATATCCTAAAAGTGGTACAATGGGTGAAAAGGTTGAAAAGCCCTGGTATAGGATCTCCTGCTTGAGCAGAGGGTTGGATTGGAAGACCTCTAAGGTCCCTTCCAGCTCTATTCTGATTGATTGGTTGATTGAACCGTACACCCTGGAGGAATTTTCTCCAGAAAACAATGGGAGGAATCCCTATGGATAAAAGGATTCACCATGTTTATATATTTCAGGAAAGGAAGAGAAAGGGATGCATAGTTGGCTGAAGAATTCTGGAAGTTGAAGTCCATAAGTCTTTTGTTGTTGTTGTTAGTTGCAAAGTCATGTCCGACCCATCATGACCCCATGGACAATGTTCCTCCAGGCCTTCCTGTCCTCTACCATCTTCTGGAGTCCATTTAAGCTCACGCCTACTGCTTCAGTGACTCCATCCAGCCACCTCATTCTCTGTCGTCCCCTTCTTCTATTGCCCTCCATCTTTCCCAGCATCAGGCTCTTCTCCAGTGAGTCCTTCCTTCTCATGAGGTGGCCAAAGTA
>NW_015401126.1:0-5334 GCF_001527695.2 Protobothrops mucrosquamatus
TCCTCCTCCTCCTCCTCCTCCTCCTCCTCCCTTCCTTCCTTCCTTCCTTCCTTCCTTCCTTCCTTCCTTCTAGCACTGATGACGTTCCTTAGTTGGGTGATGAGACGTCTGCAAGGAAACCACCAAGCTCAGAGAGCACCCAGGACCCCATAATCGTTCTCCCCCTCCTCCTCCTCCTCCTCCTCCTCCTCCTCCTCTTCCTCCTCTCCACAAACCCCACCCCCTTCTAGCACTGATGGCGTTATCTAGTTTGGTAATGAAACGTCTGCAAGGAAACCACCAACCTCAGAGAGCACCAAGGACCCCTTACTTTTCTTCCTCCTCCTCCTCCTCCTCCTCCTCCTCTCCACAAACCCCACTCCCTTCTAGCACTGATAGCATCACCTAGTTTGGTAATGAAACGTCTGCAAAAAAACCCACCAAGCTCAGAGACCCCAAAGGACCCCACCTCCTACGAAATGACGGCGCTCCTGTATACATCTCCCACTTTTTCGTGCATAACCCCAGCACAGCTAGGCAAACCAGAGAGTCAAAGGGGCGGGCATTCTCCCCATCCCTGCAGGCTCCCCAACTTCCATTTCATTTTCCCGGGGGTAATTAGGAGATTCCCCCCCCCCCAAATTGGCCTTTAGATTAGCAGGATGCTGCCGTTAAAGACGCAACTAAAACCAGCGGGTGATTGGAACACGGCTAAAAAGTCAGGCTTCCTCCCAATTATTAGCCTCTGCCTGCTTTTTACACCTTTGCTCTTTGCTATATAGTTAGAAATTCATCTGACTCGGAAAGAGGAAAGACTGCTGGAAAAGGACTTTATTTACGAGCAAGTTTCTCGGATGACGGAGAAAGTCAGCGTCAAGGCAGAAAACAGCAAGGAGGAGACGTTAATCCTGGCTAAAAAGGTAGCGCGGTTGTGGTTTGGTTTGACGATGTCAATTCTGTGTGCAGGTAGACCACCATTGTCCCAACTGGGACCTTTGTTAAGCCAGTTTTGCTCCATTTTACGAACTTTCTTGCGCAGAGTCGCGAAGTGGAATCGCCGCACTTGATAAGTTAGTAACCCGTTTGTCCAGTGAATCTGGCATCCCCGTTGACTTTGCTTGTCAGGTTGCTAAAGGCAACCGTCGTAAATATGAAGCAGTCGCCAAGCGTCCGAATTTTGATCACGTAAATGGTCTTAGGCGTGAAAAACGGTCATCAGTAGCTTTTGTCACTGCCGTCGTAACTTTGAACGGTCACTAAAAAAAGGACGACTATAAACCCAGTTTAGGCTTTTGGTGGCAACGGCAAGCAGGAGGTTTTCAAAAATAGACTGGGCCACCATTCAACTGGGATGATACAAGGTGGCCAGCTTTGAGCAGGGTGTGTGTGTGGCGGGTTGGACTAGAACAGAGTTCTCCAACCTTTCCGGGTTCGCGGCCCGGAGGGAGAGCAGCTTCCAAATTACTTCGTGCCCACACGTGTGCAAGAACACAAACAGGGTCACGCCCACTGGCGCAGTACTAGTGGCCGTGTTTGTGCGTGTGGCATGCGGTGGCACCATGCGTGAATGGCTGTGCACCTCCGCGGCAGTTAGCACCCATTTGTACATTGCAAATGGGCCACGCACACACCCCGTGCTAGCGGCCCATTCGTGCATGCACAAATGGGGCGCACACGCCCCTCACGCTAGGGTTCCACCGTGGCAGCTAGCGCCCGTTTGTGCATTGCAAATAGGCCACGTACACACCCACACCCGTGCTAACGGCCCGTTGGTGCATGCACAAATGGGACGCACACGCCCCCCATGCTAGGGTTCCCGTTCGCGCATGTGCAAACAGGGCCTTGGGCGCTAGCACGAGTTGGGGGCAGAATGCGTGCCCACGCGTGCACTCCTTGGCCAGCCATTTCTGCGGCCCATGGGCCAGTACCGGGCCACGGCCCATAGGTTGGGGACCCCTGGACTAGAGGACCTCCGAGATTCCTTCCTGCCGTAGGATTCTATGCTCTTTTCTCCTGCGATTCCTTCCAGATGAACGTGCTTCAAGAGAAAATAAAGAGCACCACCCAGAAGATAATGGCCCTCATCGCAGAGCTGTCCATGCACCAGGCAGTGGCCATTAACCTGCAGCAAGAGATGCGGGACAAAGAGCAGACTGTGCTGTCCGTGGTCTCCCGACTGGCCAAAGGTCTTCCTCCTCCTAGGGACATTGAACAGGATTGGCTCCGGGTCCTGCGGGATGAAAAAATGCATCAAATAGCAAGTGAAGCACGAGAAAAAGTGAGCCTTCTCAACGGGTTTTCTCAGAACATCGATATTTTTGAGGAAGCAGCTTTGGTCAGTGGGCAAAGCAGTGTAGAGTCTGTAAAAATGACCCGAGTCCTGGAACATCATGAGAAGATGGTGGTCAAGAGCTGGGGAAATCAGAAGATCCAGGCAGTTCAAATGGGGATAAAGGTTTAGGGCTACTAACGGTCAAGGGAAATTGGCAGTAGATAAGAGTCAGTGGAATAGAACAGTGGTGGCGAACCTATGGCATGGGTGCTAGAGGCGGCATTCGAAGCCCTCGCTGTGGGCACACGTGCCGTTGCCCCAGCCGTGCCTCCCCCCGTGACCCCCTCACCAGCAGCCCCCTGGATGAGAGTCTCCCCCAAGCGTGGCCCACGCGGAGCAGTGCAGCCAAGGACATGGCAGCCAGACAGTGTAGACAAGACTCTGCCCTCATGCCCCATCATACACAGTTGATGCTGCGGGGCGCGGGCAGAAGGCATGGCCGCCATGGCGCTGCTGGGCGATATGCGGCAGGCCCTGGAGGTGGTGATTGGTGCTGCGGGCAGGCAGGGTGGGGGCGGGGTGAGGGCGGGGCAGGGGGCGGAGCAGGGACGGGGTCAGTTTTTGGGCACTCAGTCTCTAAAAGGTTCACCATCACTGGAATAGAAGGTGGACTGGACTTAGGTCTCTTGTGGGTGTGAAGGCATAGTGGTTAGAATGCAGTATTGCCAGCTAACTTTGCCCACTGCCAGGAGTTCGATCCTGACTCAGCCTTCCATCCTTCCGAGGTTGGTAAAATGAGGACCCGGATTGTTGGGAGCGATGTGCTGACTCTGTAAACCGCTTAGAGAGGGCTGTAAAGCACGGTGAAGCGCTATATAAGTCTAAGTGTTATTGCTATACAACTGCTCTGAAGTCAGACAGCACAGAGGGACTCCCTTCTAGTACAGAGGTCTCCAACCTTTCTCGGTTGGAGGACCGGAGGGAAAGGGAGAGGGGAAGCATTTTACACGCACGCGCAGGTGCACACGCAAATGCTACGCTTGCATAGCAGCATCGGTGCGGGCGCAAGTGGGGGTGCGAGCGCCTGCTCACATGGGCATGTGCTGGCCAGCCTGTTCCGCGGCCAGCAGGCCACAGGTTGGGGACCCCTGTTTTAGCAGGACAATTGTCAGAGCAGGCACAGTCTTATTGCGCTGAGATAACCCAGGAGTAAACACAGTAAACAGTGGTCTATATTAAATGGTGGTTTATCTTACACTATGTACAACATCAGGAACAATATACATACACGTGGTAATACAGCAGTCTTCAACACACAGCAGTTACAGCAGGAATACAGGAGAGAAAACATCTTCCCTTTTATACAAGGCTCTTAAAGAGACACAGACCCTGCTGAGTCATTCCCATCATTACAGCATACATTACATCAGCTGGTTTAGCTTTGGAATCATTACCTTGACCTCGATGCACCTTAGCCAGCAGCTCAGAATAAATTTAACGCTGACCCCCATATTCTGTTCCTCCAGCAGGCTCTGGAAGAAGAACAGGCAGCCCTGCCCACCGCCATCCACACGACGGCGGAACAGCGTCCCAACGCCTACATCCCCGATGACGAAAACGTTCTCCCGCTACCGAGGCCTTACGGGGCGCTGGCGCCGTTCAAACCCAGCGAGCCCAGCGCGAACATGAGACACCTCAGGAAGCCAATCGTGAAGCCCATCGAAATCTGAGTGACTCAACTTTTGTGGAAGGAGAAAACTGCTGGCTGAGGAGAAATGCTCCACTTTTTGACTCGACAAAAGGGAGTTCCTTCGGAGTACAAGAGGCGGGCGTGAAAATGTGTGGCTTCAGAGCTGCGGGAATGTTTTTGCCTTCTTGAAACTTCCTGACTTCTGATGAAATAAATGTTTGAAAATATATCTATATCTATATCTGTATATTTAGATTTTGCTGACAAAGAGTTAAAGGGAGACGAGTATAGCTATTTCGAGCTATTTAGCTCTCATCAGCTAGCCATACCCTTTCGAGATTCGAACCTGGGCCGCTTGCACTTTAGGCAGCTGTATTAACCGCTAGGCCACAGGTTCTCCTCACTTCTGTCAGCTGATACACACACACACACACACACACACACACACACACATGAATGCTCGCCGTTTCTTCTGGTATGGCAAAATGCTGTCGTCATTTACTACACTTTTCTTCGCTTGGAATGAAAACATTTAAGGCAATATTTGGAAGCCCCAGCTGTCGTAAAGTAGAAGCTTCCATCGCGCTACGTTTTGTTTAATACATACTTTTATTAATTCAATGGGAAGGTGTTGGATCAGGATAGGGAGATCCGGGTTCAAGTCCTTCCACATCCAGGAGGTTAAGTGGATTATTTGGGGCCCCCTCTCTTGCTCAGAGCCCAACCAAGCTCAGGGATTGTTGGGGGGATAAAATGAGGAGGGGGGGGTGAGGGGCTGCTATGAACATCGCCTTGAGCTTCTGAACAAAAAAAAGCTGGATCAAAATCTAATAAATCAGTAGCACAAGCAAAAACCAGTTCTGGAGAAACAGATTTCAACTGTATTTATGCACAGTTAATTCGTTCAGTCCTGTTTGGACACTGGAACCATGGTTTTGACCCTTACTACACGTGCAAGCTCTTGAGTAAAAAGGTTTTCTACCACAAGAAGGAAAAGCTAAACAAGGAAACGAAAAGATCAGAACAGCAGCAAATCAACACTCCGATAAACAGGGATTAATACCTATTTATCAGGCAAACAAGCAAGCAGTAAACAACACCCTAATCAAGGAATTGCCAGCTCAAACAAACAAGCATTTAAACAACACACTCCTACCAACACTGCACATGAAAAGAGGGTGGGCCTTTAAGCCCAAGCCTTTTCTGTGGTTTGGGATGCCATCTTGATTTTTTTTGCTGCCTGCAGAAAGCCGTTCTTGCAGTACATTTAAACGATTAGAAAATGCACGCAAAGTCTACGACATCGATGCAATAAAGACATCAGAAGCCCAGTTCCAAATCTATACATTTATTTCCATTTACATCCAAGTTCTGGTTTCTCAATTGCAATATT
>NW_015401127.1:0-5331 GCF_001527695.2 Protobothrops mucrosquamatus
CTTGCTTTTCCTTCCCTCCCAATTAAGGCCTGCGACTGTGTTTCTTCCTCCAGAGGCACCGCAAGAGCCGAGCCCCAAACCACAGACCCAAAGGCAGGGCTATTTCTGCTAGGGGCAAAAAATAAACTGGGAAAAGCAGGTAAGGAGAGATCGGTTTCAACTCCACAACCCCGTCAGCCAAAAAAAAAAAAAAAAAAAAGAAGGAAAGAAAAAAAAAGCAAAGCAAAGCAAAGCAGGAGGGCAGGGGAACGGATACTCTGGAAAATTATCAGGGAAGTTTTATTTACAGCTCTTCTGCTGGCCTGGGCAGATTCTAGGCTGCTGCGAGGAGGAAGTGCCCAGTGAGGGACTGCCCCTCCACCCCTTATCCTGCAATCCTTCTCAGGTATCCTGTGTCAGGTCTCCTGGCCCCAGGCTAGGCTCCGAGGCACCTGGTTCCCCAGTCCTGGTCTTGGGCCCCCGAGGCTGCAGCAAAACAAGCCACTAAAAAAAGCCAAGCCTCTCACGCCCCAGTTCTGCCTGCTGCTGTTTATGAAAGCAGCCCTGCTCCCCAGATTTTAAAAGTCCCAGGTCTGCAAGGATGGTCATCTCCAGGTCCTGGAGTTTCCTGACACCCCCCCCCCCGGGCAAGGAAGGCATAAGGGAGCCATGGGGGCCGGTTCAGGACCCTAGTACAGTGGTGGCGAACCTATGGCACGGGTGCCAGAGGCGGCACTCGGAGCCCTCTCTGTGGGCACATGCACCGTCGTCCCAACCCCGCCTCCTCCCACGGCCCCCTCTTCACCAGCAGCCCCCCTGGAGGAGAGCCGCCCCCAGGTGTGGCCCACGCAAAGCAGCACAGCCAAGGACTTGGTAGCCGTGCAGTGGGGACAAGACTCTGCCCTTGCAGCCCATCATGCACATCTGATGCTGCGGAGCATGGGCAGCTGGGCTGCCTTGGTGATCTGTGGTGGGTCATGGAGGTGGTGGGTGGCCCAGTGGGCAGGGCAGAGCAGGGACAGGGGGGCAGTTTTTGGGCACTCAGTCTCTAAAAGGTTCGCCATCACTGCCCTAGGATCAAGGAAGAATGAGGAAGCTTAGCAGAGGAGCCCTTGGCAAAGAAAAGAGAGGGGGGGGGGGAAAAAACAGGGAAAGGAGAGGAGCTACACCGTTGGCCTATTTTTAGGATTGAAATGCCGTGCTTAATTTGCAAGCAGCTACCAGGGTGTCAGCCTTTTAATGGCTAAACAGCAGGGGAGGACTAACCAGGCTCTGCTCTACGCTGGGCTGCAACCTCCAGCTTAATTGGCACCCTCAAATCTCCCCGAAAGCCCCCTCTCAAGGCGGAAGCAGGGCAGACCACCCCGAAGTACAAAGGCCACGGAGGAGCGATAAATACGGTCCTTCTGAACAACGGTGAATTAAGGCCTCAGAACTACCAGCCACCCACTGCTCCGAGGAATCAGTTTCTCTTGCCCGACTCTTGGGAGAAACCTACCACGCGGAACTTGTGTGTGGGGGGGGGGGCGGGGCTTTTTACCAATTATTCTTGTGGCTAAAGGTTAACCATCTTTTCCAACACCAGGGAAGCCTCCTAATTTCTCCAAGATTTTATAGGAGTTCAGGGACGCAATCTGTTGTGTTAGCCCCCCACCCCACCCCACCCCACAAGGTATGGGGGAGGGAGGGCTGCAAGACAGGCCGCCTTGGGGTGCTCTCCAGCCAACCTTGGTGGTTTTACGTCATGGCGGTTAAAACGGCTCGCAAACAAAGAGTTCAATGGCAATGGCCCATCAAACAAGGAGTCTTGTACGAAGCGGCTTTTCTAACAGTGTGGATGCTTTGCGGGTACAGAGGCCAGGATTTTACTACTGGTCTACTTCAGGAACCACTAAAAACACCCAGATAACTGAGCCAGGCCACCAGCATCCTAAAGCGCTCTCCGTCAGTTCAGAACTGGGATACCAGCAACATTTCATGTGAAGTGTTAATACCACTTTACAAGGCCTTGGTAAGGCCACACTTGGAATACTGCATCCAGTTTTGGTCACCACGATGTAAAAAAGATGTTGAGACTCTGGAAAGAGTACAGAAAAGAGCAACAAAGATGATCAGGGGACTGGAGGCTAAAACATATGAGGAACGGTTGCTGGAATTGGGTATGTCTAGTTTAACGAAGAGAAGGACGAGGGGGGACAGGATAGCAGTGTTCCAGTATCTCAGGGGCTGCCCCAAAGAAGAGGGAGTCAAGCTACTCTCCAAAGCGCCTGAAGGCAGGACAAGAAGCAACAGATGGAAACTAATCAAGGAGAGAAGCAACCTGGAACTAAGGAGAAACTTCCTGACAGTGAGAACAATTAACCGGTGGAACAACCTGCCTCCAGAAGCGGTGAATGCTCCAACACTGGAAGTTTTCAAGAAGAGACTGGACAGCCATTTGTCCGAAATGGTATAGGGTTTCCTGCCTGAGCAGGGGGTTGGACTAGATGACCTCCAAGGTCCCTTCCAACATCATCATCATCATCATCATCATCATCATTATGAGTTTTCCCTAATCAACCTGTAAGATTGAGCAGAGTGTGGCTTTCCTGTCTGTCGCCTTAGAGCAGGGGTCTTCAAACTTGGCCCTTTTAAGACTTGTGGACTTCAATTCCCAGAATTCCTCAGTCAGCAACGCTGGCTGAGGAATTCTGGGAGTTGAAGTCCACAAGTCCTAAAAGGGCCACGTTTGAAGACTCCTGGGTATAGGTCCTCCTGTTTGAGCAAGGGGTTGGACTAGAAGACCTCCAAGGTCCCTTCTTCTAGCTCTGCTATTCCATTCTATAGAAGGGATTCAATGTTTATGGGGCTGAGAGAGCGTTCCCCTTGTTTCTAATTCCAGAGGTCAGAGATAAATGAATTATAAGCTGCCCAGAGTTATTGACTGAGAAGGACAGCTATAGAAGTTGAACAAACATCTATATAGGCACGCTGGCTGAGGAATTCTGGGAGTTGAAGTCCACAAGCCACAAAAGGGCCACGTTGGAAGACCCCTGCCTTAGAGTCAACACGAATGCGTAGGGCCAAAAATGTGGAGAGCTTTCAGAGTGGAGCACAAGATTCAGGGTAGAAAGTCAAGCCACGTGAATGCTGAAAGCAGCTATTTCATTCCTTAAACCTCCGGAGTCCTCTTGACCCCCAACAGGTGCCCCTTTTAGAAACTACCCCTCAACCTTTTACAAAAAAAAAAAAAAATCTGATGTTCTCAATCCCGCCGGAACCGGTTACGCTCCGCTTGCTTGGCCAGTCCTCAAACATTTCGGATCAAGTAGGCTTAACGCCTCTTCGGTAGGAATAAGATACTCCTGAATACCTCTTGAGTGCCCGCTCTTCTACCCACAGAGTTTTTATCCTCCTGGCTGTTTTAATTCATTAAAACTTTTCGATGCAGAAGCTTTGCCGAGCGTGAAAGCCAGCCTTTTAAAAACGCAAACCCTCGTGGCGTGGGGAAAAAACGGGGAAGGAGACCCCCCTCCCCTCCCTGCCGCTCACGGCCTGTCCCTGGAAACCACGCCCCACTTCTGCTGCTGGCTCTGCCCTACAAGTGCTAAGTCAGCTTGTTGGAAGAGAAGTGCAGCACTTCACCTCCTCTTCCAAAAGGAGCAAGTACAGTACCACAAGTGCTCTAAAAATAGCACAACCCCTACACCTTATGGTGAGGTTGTGTGCTCAGCAAGAGCGGCTATGTTACTGCTGCACAAAATGCACACCCAAGCCTCAGCCTTAACGGGTGTTTTCTGGGGGAGGAGGAGGAGGGGGGTTAAGCTAGTGCTTCCTCACCAGCTTTGTAGAATCTCATGCACCAAACAGGGAAGGAGGCCTTTTGCAGCTGCAGCAGCAGCCTCTGCCACCCTATTAAGCCTCCGGGAAAGAAAACGAACCATCTTCTCAACTACTCAGAAGGAAAGGAAGGCTGCTCCATTTGAGGCAGGCGTAGCTGGCGTGGTGGCGAAGCGATCGCTCTTTTGCAAGCAAAATAGAAATTAAACGGGCAATCTGAAGTCAGCGGTTCCCAGAGTGCCAGCCACTGAGAAACAAGCAAGCAAGCAAACAAGAGTCTGACCGGAGGGTACAGAAAGGAAATTAAGATGGGTAAAGGCCTCTAATGAAAAATAGCTTGGCCCAGGAGGCACAAACAGTGCTTTTATGCTTGTGGATGGAAGTCCTCTTGTAACTTCCAAGGAACGCTTGGAAAAGTAAGGTATCAGACAGTTTGCCCAAAACAAACTATATATAAAAAAGTAATCGTAGACAGCTAAGTTTGTTTCCATTCAGACAGCCGCTACAGAAATCCTAAAGTGCCGTGTTTTTCTTTTAATATGCTTCCACTGTTCATTGGTGGCCTTAAAAGGGTTGTGTGGGTTACTGCTGCCCTCCTAACACAACTAGGTGCGCTCCTGCTACACACAGCAGTGATCTACACGCCGGTATAAAGAGAACTTGTGGGTAAGTCTGTGAAACCAAAGAAACGCATCATCGCGATACAGGCACCCAAGGCTTACGAATTCTGCAAGCATTAAAATACATGTCTGGTTCCGGAACACGCGTGCCAAGAACAAGTCCTCACTCTGAGAATTGGTGACTTACTGCGACTCCCAGCAAAATCAAGCCAACTAGAAAAACAATTCTAGTCAGCACGAGGCTGTTCACCTTTGCCTTTCAGTGGAAAAGTGACGGGGGGGGGTTAAAACTGGAGCACTTCCTGTTGTGGCAGCCGTTAATTAAGGGAACTGCCCCAGGCAAGACGCATTTCATTCTGGGCATGCACGCCTCGGATCGGCCTGTGACTCACAGGGTTGGGTAGCAAGCCGATACACTTCCGTATTGATCAACAAGGTGGGTTTATGTTTTTGGAACCCGTTGGGTGATCAGCTGACTTACAGCAAAAGCACGCCCAATCCACTTGGAACGTTGCACCATCTCAGCTGAAAGGAATCGGGTGCTCCTGCAGGCACACAGGCCACAATGACAACCCCACCTATATGACTCAATGAGACAGCCTTTGTGCACTTCTACACCCACCCCTTCTATTGTGTCCAGCAAATGAAAGCTGCAAAAGGACACTTTCTCTTTCATTGGACAAACCGACACACTTGAACCAGGCCGAAGCTCTCCTTACACCAATTTCCAACTGCTGAATTTCTTAAGGACCTTCTCCTAACAAAATAGCAGTTTCACAGGCAGAATCTTACTTCAAAATAGAATCCCAGAGTCAACTCTGGCCCGGTGCCCAGTCGAGAAATATCTACCTTAGAAGCCTGCCCAATTGCTTCTTCACTTCGAGAGATCCCTCATAATTCCTCACAATTAGCC
>NW_015401128.1:0-5331 GCF_001527695.2 Protobothrops mucrosquamatus
TAGAGGGAGAAAGAAAAAGGAGAGGGAGGGAGGGAGAAAGCAAATGGAGAAAAAGGAAGGGGAGGGAGGGAGGAAAGGAAGGAGAAAGGAAAGGGGTAGTGAGGAAGGAGGAAGGAAAGGGAGGGTGGAAGGAAGGGGGAGGGAGGGAGGAGAAAGGAAGGAAAGGGGAGGGAGGGAGGAAAGAAGGAGAAAGGAAGGGAGGGAGGGAGGGAGAAAGAAAGAAAAAGGAGAGGGAGGGAAGGAAGGAAGGAAGGAAGGAAGGAAGGAAGGAAGGAAGGAAGGAAGGAAGGAAGGAAGGAAAGGAATTGAATTTGAGTACTATTGAGTACTTTGGGCCCAAATCCCACAAGCCAGTTAAATCTGCCAGGGCCCAACCACACTAAGCCAGGCAAAAACCATCATATTTAACTGTCAGAATCATATTTAACTGACTTCCCCCCAGGGCTGCCTAGTATCCTGTGCCTGTTTGCTCCAGGATAGTACAAGCAAAGCTCCATCACAACATCAGTCCCTTTTTCATCGGACCAGAAAAAAACAGACGTAGCCCAATCTGTATCCTGGTCTAAAACAGACTTAGTTTTTTCAGTCCCCCCCCCCCCCCGTTTCTATTTGGTTGCTTAGAAGAAGAACCAGTAGAGAGGGTGGGGTTGACTGGGTTGAGCTGTTCTCTTTCTTGATTGACTAGAGAAGACCGTTCCAATTCTCTGCAAGACCAGAGAGATCTTTTATGTAGCTCGGTTATTCAGTTATTCTGAAATGTGGTTCCCTGAATATAATTAGGTCAATTAATGTGCCCGTAATACATTACCCTCACCCCTCCTTTCACCTGAATTTTCCCTGGCTGTGCGGGGAAATTTACATAAAATATTTTCGACGCACAGTCCTTGATACACCCAGACCCTCATTTGCTTGAAAATGCAGCCCAGGCTCTGTGCCTTTTCTTTTTTGGCACCTGGAGGGGTCTGCTGAAATTTCTGGAGGCAACTAATGCAACTAATACATTTTTTTTTAAAAAAAATAGCTGTACCCGGCCACGCGTTGCTGTGGCTCAGTCTGGTTAAATGGAAAAGAAAGAAAAGAGAAAGCGCACGTTTCTAATGTGTTTAATTTCACAATGCTTGTTCCCCCCCCCTGCACATATTCTGCTAAAATTGAGATACAGGATGGTGAGACCACCGCCTGATTTCTTTTAAACATCACTTTCTTTCTTGTTTCTCTCTCTCTCTCTCTCTCTCTCTCTCTCTCTCTGTGTCTCTCTCTCTTTCTCTTTCTTTCTCGTTCTCCCTCTCCTCTCTCTCTCTCTTTCTGTCTCTCTCCTCTCTCTCTCTTTCTCTCTTTCTCCCTCTCCTCTCTCTCTCTCTTTCTGTCTCTCTCCTCTCTCTCTCTTTCTCTCTCGTTCTCCCTCTCCTCTCTCTCTCTCTCTCTCTCTCTCCCTGTCACAGGTGTGACATCTATATAATAGTAGGTATATAAAAACACGCGCGTATTCGAATGCAACGTTGTGTCAAAATTTCAAAGCAATCAGTGAAGAACTTTTGGAGATTTAAGATTTTGAACAAATGAACGTTTACATTTTTATTTATATAGATAATGGCTGCACTTAACGTTCACATGGCATTTGGAGCAGGGCAAAAAAAATAATAATGAAGGTTCTGTGACAATTCGCCACAGCCAACTCACTGTGGGAAAATTCTCTGCGGGACAACTCGTCATGGCCACCTTGTTGTGGGACAACTTGCTGCGGGACAAGAGTTACACTGATGTCAAAGAAATGGTGGATTGGAATCATTCAAGAAAGAATGAGAAAGGAGGGACAGAATGAAAAGTGAATGACAAAAAAAATATTTCTTTTTAATTTCTTTTAAATAGTCGAACTGAAATTGTTAAATTGTCCTGCAGCACGTTGTCCCACGGGGAGCTGGCCGTGCTGAGTTGGCCATGGTGAGTTATAATAATAATAATAATAATAATAATAATAATAATAATAATAATAATAATAATAATAATAATAAAGTTGGAAGGGATCTTGGAGGTCATCCAACCCCCTGCTCATCCAACCCCCTGCTCAGTCAGGAAACCCTATACCATTTCAGACAAATGGCTGTCCAGTCATTTGGCCATGAGTTGGCCATGATGAGTTGGTTGCGGTGAGTTGGCCGTAGTAAGTTGGCCATGAGTTGGCCATGATGAGTTGGCCATTAGTTGGCCATGATGAGTTGGCCATGAGTTGGCCATGATGAGTTGGTTGCGGTGAGTTGGCCACGGTGAGTTGGCCGTGGTAAGTTGGCCATGAGTTGGCCATGATGAGTTGGCCATGAGTTGGCCATGATGAGTTGGCCGTGAGTTGGCCATGATGAGTTGGTTGCGGTGAGTTGGCCACGGTGAGTTAGCCGTGGTAAGTTGGCCATGAGTTGGCCATGATGAGTTGGCCATGATGAGTTAGCCGCAGCGAGTTCTCCCATTCCGCCTTATTTAAACCTTAATTTCCATCTCAAACACTGCTTCGCAACAGGATTTCTCAGCCTTTGCTTAGATGATTTGAAAACAGGGAGGCCGGAAACTAATCAATTTTCCTACGGACACAAATCTCTCTTCCTTATCTGTACTTACAGACTGTAATCCCATATTTACATGGGAAACACTGTTGTGGTAGCCAGCAATTCTATAATAGATAAGCTTGGGGGATCCAAAGTGGCTGAGAGAAAAAAAAAACAATCCCTGAATATTCTCATGTTTTCACAACATCGCCAACTCCAAGTATTTGCAATATGAACTCCGTGGGCTTGTGAAAAGAGGGCAGTAAGAAGCAATCCCTAGAAAGAAACCAGCATTAAAAAATCCGAGGAGCACATCGTAAACTTCAAAAGAGAGTTTTATGATCTGGAAGGGGGGGGAAGCGAAGGGTCCAGATGTGTGACTAATTGGCTTGTTGAAAAGTTTGATGAAATGGAGCAGAGGCGGGAGACGATTGTGTGTTTGTTCATTTATTGCATTTAAAATTAGAATTCGAATCAGAATTGAGCTGGAAGGGACCTGGGAGGTCTTCTAGTCCAGCCCCCTGCTCAAGCAGGAGAACCTATCCCATTTCAGACCAGTGGTTGCCCAACCTCTTCTTAAAAACCTCCAGTGGTTGGAGCTATCGCAACTGCAGGAGGCAAGCTGTCCCACTGATTAACAGAATAACAGTCAGATGGGACCTCAGAGGTCTTCTAGTCCAACCCCTTGCTCAAGCAATAGACCCTATACTGCTCTAGACAAATGGTTCTCCAATCTCTTCTTGAAAACCTCCAGTGGTGGAGCACCCACAACTTCTGGTGGCAAGCTGTTCCCCTGGTTAATTGTCCTCACTGTTAGGAAGTTTCTCCTTAGTTCCAGGTTGCTTCTCTCCTTGATGAGTTTCCATCCATTGTTTCTTGTCCTGCCCTCTGGTGCTTTGGAGAATAAGTTGACCCCCTCTTCCTGCTTGTGGCAGCCCCTCAAATACTGGAACACTAATATCATGTCCCCCTCTAAACCTTTACGATAATCCAAATACTTAAGATGTCCCCAGGGCTAACATCAAGAAAAAATCTGTAGTAGAATTTAAACTAACCATGAGATCAACTGGTCTTCAGGCCTACCATTCCTTGAAGCTGAAGGAGACATTAGCTAGTTCTCGAGTTATGAATAGTTCTCGAGTTATGAATTCTGTTACTAAGCAAGGCCGTTCGTAACTTGATTTTATGAGCCATATTGCGAGAAGCCACTCAACAAGAGAGAAACAGGCCTACACACCCAATCTAACGTTTCAGGCGATGAATTTTATAGAGTTGGGAGGGGAGAGAGAGCCAGTGTGGTCTATTGGTTAAGGCGCCCGGCTAGAAACCAGGAGACGGTGAGTTCTAGTGGCGCCTTAGCCATGAAAACCAGTTGAGTGACTTTTGGCCAATCACCAGGAGACAGTGAGCGATAGTTCCATCTTAGGAACCAAAATCAGCTGGGTGACTTTGAGCCAATCGCCAGGAAACTGGGAGTTCTAGTTCCACCTTAGCAATAAAAGTTAGAACAATTAACCAGTGGAACCACCTGCCTCCAGAAGCGGTGAATGCTCCAACACTGGAAGTTTTTAAGAAGAGACTGGACAGCCATTTGTCTGAAATGGTATAGGGTTTCCTGCCTGAGCAGGGGGTTGGACTAGAAGACCTCCAAGGTCCCTTCCAACTTTACTATTATTAAGTCAGCTGGGTGATTTTGAGCCAATCATCAGGAGACTGGGAGTTCTAGTCCTGACTTAGGCATGGAAGCTGGCTGGGTGACTTTGGGCCAATTACCAGGAGACAGTGAGTTCTAGTTCCACCTTAGGAACAAAAGTCAGCTGGGGGACTTTGAGCCAATCACCAGGAGACTGGGAGTTCTAGTCCTGCCTTAGGCACGAAAGCCGGCTGGGCTTTCAACCAATCACCTGGAGGCCATGAGTTCTAATCCAACCTTATCCATGAAAGCCATCAAGGTGACCTTGGACCAGCCATTCTCTCTCAGCCAAATGCACCTCAAAGCGTTGCTGTTGTTGTTGTTGTTGTTGTTGTAGGGAAACAGGGGGAAGATGTGTTGGATAAGTTTGTCGCCTTGAGTTATTTGTAAAAATAATAATGGTGGGATATTAATAAATAAAGAGAGAACTTAGGTATGGAAACAGTCACCTTATGGATGACAAATGGTTCCAGCAAACATATATACAGTATGTCTAGGCGAGGTAGGCAGCAAACAAGTGTCATAAATATAATATTTGTATTTCATATTAAGCGCTGCAGCCCCACGGATGTCAATCACAATTGCCTCTCGTTCTTCCCACCCAAAAGTTTGATACAAAATCAAAATTTTTAATTACTTTTCAGCACTTGGTCTTGTGATGAGAGCATTGTTGAAGATGTTTTTTATTTGCAAACCACCCAGGTCCGAGGGTGCAAATGAACAGACTCTATCAAGGGACGGGTTTTGATCCTTTTTTTTAATGGGCATGGCGTGATCAATTCTTTCTTTCTTTCTTTCTTTCTTTCTTTCTTTCTTTCTTTCTTTCTTTCTTTCTTTCTTTCTTTCTTTCTCCACATAGTTTTCTACAGAATAAGTGCATCCAATTTATATTCCCCAAGCAACCTGAAAAAGTGATTAGCGTAAAACGAAAAGGAAAAAAAAAACCCCACAAAAAAACAGACCAAGTTACACTGACTCAATTAAGTTTTGGGAAAGGTGAGGGCAATCGTCTGGTTACTTAAGCATGCTGATGATGTTTTTATAATGCTTCGAAGTGTGTTCTTCTGATTAAAACAAAAAACAAAACAAAAATAGTGACAG
>NW_015401129.1:0-2473 GCF_001527695.2 Protobothrops mucrosquamatus
CTGGCACCTTTTTGGGATGGACTTGTAGGGTAGGCAAGGCGGGTTGTATAATGTGTGTGAGTTCCGGCACCTTTTTTTTATTATTACAAAAAAAGCACTGTGTATGCCAATCAAACCTCTGTGAGGAAGGGAGAGAGGGAAAGACTTTGGGCTGATCCCTAGAGCTGTAGCTGGGGTGACACAATAATGTAATGGCTTTATAAGCTCTGCAAATAGAAAGAATATAGACTTTTTGTGATTCTAAATTCACTGTATCTGAATTAGAAATAAATTGGCTTTGCTTGTGATAACTAATACCCAGAAGGCAGAATTCAAATTAAAAATACATCAGCACATATGCATGGCTTCTACAGCATTACCCAGAAGTCAATTCACCAATAAGCAGCAGTTGTGGAAACCAACGTTCTATTGGTAAAATCCAAAATGCTTTTGATATGCACAGAAAAAGAAGATAATAGTATGACAGTGCAACGTTCTCCATTTTAGGAACTAAAAATCAAATGTATCAGTGTAGGATGCTAGATACCTCAGCTGATGATAGTACTTTTTAAAAAGAATATGAAATAACAGTTGATTGCAAGTCAGCTGTGTGATGAGACTGCAGCAAAGGCAATTTTAAATTGCATTGATGGAAGTATAATTTCCAAATCATAAAAAGCTATTCTACTTTATTTTGCTTTTGTAGTCCTCATTTTGAATAATGTTTTCAGTTCTAGGCACCACACATTTTAAATAAAGATTCAGAAAAATTAGAACAATTTTTGAAAGGGCAATAAAGGTGATCTATGAACTACAAACTCTTAGGTCTTATTGAAGGACTTGCCTATGTTTAGCACTGAGAAAAGATTGAAGGACCTGGTTATGTTTAGCACTGAGAAAAGACAATTGACAGAGGATGTAATAAGAACTCCTAAAATAGCATTCCTAAAATATGAAAAAATTCAACATGAAAGGTCTAGACCTGTTCTTTCTTCTTCTAAAGTACAGGACACAAAATAATGGATTTAAATAACAGGGAAAAAATCCAATTGAATGTTAGGGGGAAAAAATCCTAAACCTAAGGGCAGTTTGATACTGGTACAAGTTATCCAGGGAGGTGTTGGGTTCCCCTTCTGTGGGATGTATTTACAGAATGGAAAAACTGTCTGCTGCAGATACTTTAATCTAGATTCCTGGCCCGTCAGGGGATTGATCACCTTCATTCCCCATCACTAAAGCCATTCAAATATGTATACACCTCAAAATGGCACAGTTAGAACTAAACACATGATATTCCAGGTGATGCCTTATCAGTACACAATAAAATGAATATGTTCCTGTAAAGGCAGATAGATCTACAGTACTGCTTACATTTTTTCTCTCTATATCACCCTGTTGATTCAGGTTTAGTTTGTGGTTAACTACGATACCAAGCAATATCTTTTTCATTTTTACCATTGAAAGATTAGATAACTGTTCTCATACCTGTGCATTTCTTTTATCTCCAATGCAAAACTTTGTATTGACCTCTGTTGCATTTCATTTTGATTATTTCATCCTTGGTTTTCATTCTATTGAATTAATTTCTTTTTCCTGAAGCATATCTCCCCTGCATGAGATGCCAGGATAATTTCTAGCATCCATTTTATAGGCATAATTCTGTACATCAAGGTTGGACACTAGATTAATCCCTAGCAGGACAATTACTGGAATGAAACTTATAATACACATCCAGAATTCAACTTTATATTGTATATTTGAGTACCACTGGAGACACTAAGCCCCTTTTTAAGGGGCTTAGAATAGATGTAAAAACACTATTATTTTCTTTTGGCATTATACAAGTCTAACCTAGGTGTTTGTGGCATTAAATCAGTCTTTATCCTTGAACATCTGCTCATATTTATCCTTCATGGTGCCAGGAAAGAATATACCAAGTAATGTCCAAAATATGTTTCTTCTCTGTGTAACTAGAGAGGCCATTTTACAGTAGTTAAATAATATTTATGTTGAGGAAGAATCTCCATGAATTATTCACAAGCACTAGCTTAATCATAGTCATTTTCTGTACAACTATGTCTTTTGAAAAGTCCTTGTGAAAGTCAGCTGCCCCCATTAGATGGCAGCAAAAACTGATGTTGTGTCTGGGTACCAATCCTTCTGACCACGCATTTTGCTATTCCTTTCCCCTCCTTCCCCTAGAATGAGAATGTGGAAACCTCTGAGAGCTATGTTTCATATTTTTCCTGAAGTTCCCAAAGCAGCAATCTCTAAATTGCTGAGCAACTGGATTGTTCTTCTGTCCTATAAGTCACCTAAAGATTTGCCATTTATAAATTGCACATGTTGTTATGTGATGTTTTATTTATTATTCTATTTTAAGTCACTCTGACTCTTGTTTTAATCAGAAACAGGTTACAAATGATTATCTCTCTCCGGTTCTAAATTGCTGGTGTTTATTTATTTATTTATATATATATATATATATATATAT
>NW_015401129.1:10366-15695 GCF_001527695.2 Protobothrops mucrosquamatus
CTTTGATGAAGGAGACAGTCTGTTCTCTTTGCAGATGGCTTACATTTCCCCAAAAGATTTATGAGACTGTAGGGCATCTTCAAATACTCCATTTACTGGAAAGACCAACGAGAAGACAGTGACCTTGCAACTTCAGACATAACTAAATGATATTGATTATCTGATTGCTAACTGAAAAGGGCAGTTTGAGTATGTTTTATTGTATGGGTGAATGGGAGGATAGTCCTACTAGTTCATTCTGGTGGCTTTCAGTATGGTATACAGCAGGGGTAGGCAACCTTGGCTCTTTTATGACTCGTGGACTTCAACTCCCAGAATTCCTGAGCCAGCATAGCTGGCTCAGGAATTCTGGGAGTTGAAGTCCACGAGTCATAAAAGAGCCAAGGTTGCCTACCCCTGGTATACAGTATCAATGTGAAATTGCTAGCTGTTTCAGTGTTTTGCAGAATTCTGAAAGTTGGTGAAATTCAACTCAACTATTACAAGAAGCAATCAATACATTAGGATTTTGTCTAATAATGACCCAGATGAGGGGAGCAAAGTACTATTAAATTTGGACAAGATAGAGATATTGTTGGTAAATTAAAAAAAATGGACTTGGAAACTGAGGTTTTGCCTGTTTGTGGGTGGGATGGGGATACTTGCCTCCAGAAAGAGCAGTTCCATAACCTAGGAGTTCTCCATCCTCATCTGTCATAGATTTCTCAGGTTGGGTTCATAGTAAGGAATATATTTGCACCAGCTATGTCCCTTCCTAGGCTTGTTGAACTTGCTGGCAGTTATCCATATCCTGGCTATGTTATGCATTAACTGTTGCAACATATACCACATATTGCCTTAATGCCCAGAAGCGTCAATAAGTGAAAGGTGCAGCAGCTATGCTGCTAACAGCGCAAAGTATCGATTTTACCTGAAGCTTGTATTCCATTTGGTTCAGACAGTACCTTGAGAAATAGCATAAAGAAACAAACAAAACTACCTCCCTTAGCTACCAATTGCTTACCGAGCATTATTTAAGATGTTGATATTTCTTTAAATTGATATACCACCAACTATCAAACAACAAACAAACTCTTTTAAATCAAGACAATAACAGCTAAAGTAACAAAACCACAAAGCAAGTAAAATCCAACAGTTACCAGTAACAATATAAGATTCCTTGACTCTGCAGGGAGTGCATTTCAGAGATTTGGTATTGCAAGAGTTAAAGCTTGATCCAGAGTCACCGCCACATTTGCAGATCATCTCAATACAGCCGCAACATTTGCAGATCATCTCAATACAGTGTGTATAGAAAAAGATGCTATCTCAAGTAGCCTTAATCTAAGACAGACATGTCAAACACAAGGCCTGGGGGCCGGATGCGGCCCGCGAAGTGGTTTCATGTGGCCTGCGAAGCCATCCTGGAAACAGTGAGGGAACGGCCCCCACTGCCTTGGCCCTGGCCCAGACCGGCCGGCTAGGAGCCAATGTACAATTTTGTGGTGGCCATCTACGTTGAAACACATTCAGTCTCCTCTGACTTTGCCCTGGTACCCATCATGAGCAACCTGGTTAAGGAGAGCAAGCACAGCAGCAGCAGCCTTGAGGAGGAGGTAAATGCAGCTGGGCACCCTCTTGGGGAAGTGGGGCTGGGCTTGGTGCCACGGGTGCTCGAGGGCCAGGCTGGGCATTTGACCTCTGCTGCCCAGGGCTCTAGGCAGCCCGCACCACCATCCAGCCCCCCTCACATGACCTGAGAGGAACAGTGAGGCTCCTCCAGTGGACCATGCCTTGGCACTTGCCCTGGTCCCACCCCCTTCTTCCAGAGACCCTCAGATCTGTCCCACTCCTGCCCAGGCCCACACAGGCACCATTGACGCGAACAATATAGAGCTGGCCATGCCCACCCAGTAGGCCACACCCACTCCCTCCACGCCCACCCAGTAGGCCGCACCCACCTTGGCCACACCCACCCGGCCCCCCAAGGGCAACTGCAATGCTGATGCAGCCCTCAATGAAATTGAGTTTGACACCCCTGATTTAAGACATACTGGGCGTTAATTGTAATAAGCAGGACTTATTTTCTGCTCAGAAAAAAATTGGCACCTAGTTCTGTGCCAAGGTAAAGTACTGCATGGGATTTTCTTATTTCTGCAAATTCTGCTGCTGAGTTTTATATCAATTGAAATTTCCAGATGATAGTCAAGCCTAAAATCTAAACTACTTACAGACTGACCAGCCAAGAGATTGCCTTTCCCATTGTGAACTTTCCTGACTTTAGTTCTGCAGGACAGGTTACTTAGAAGATATCCCAATTGTTAGACAACCTTGTTTTTGATACAAAGGAGCATATTCTTGGCTTTTCTTATGTTGCTCCTGGATTATGGACTCTGCTCCATGGGTGTTGCATCTTTGACTCCAGGCTTTTAATTATAGATTAATGTTTGTACTTTTATTTATATTTTACTATTTCAATATGTTGTTAATTGCCTTTATTCATTAGAATAGAAAGATAGGATATGTAGTATATTGGATACGGAGTTAAAAATAAAAAATCATTTATAAATAAATCACAAGGTACTACATCCAAGATGGTATCTCTACTTAAGTAAGCAAATATTAATTGGCCAGCAAGGAAATATACCAAAAGAGAAATGCCTTTAAAAATATTTGATCAATTGATTAGATTTTGATTAACTAATTTGAATACCACCTGAAAATTAATTATGAAACATGTCAGTGATCTGAATGGAAAATAGGTATACAGATGACACAGGCTTGCTAAAGGACAGTTAAGATGCAGTTTTCAATTAAGGAAGAATGGCATCATTCTCATGGTAGTATTTTTATTTTTTGTGGGTTTCACCACATGTGAATGTGGCAAATCCATTGCATGTGAAGATGAACTACTTCCTGTATGGCAAAGGCATGCAGATTCTGAAAACTGAAGTTATAGCTTCTGATAAAAATAGCTCCATTATTGTGGCCAATATTGACAACCATCAATTTGTGTTCAGAACATACTACATTAAATATTTATTATGCAGAAATAAGGCAGCTTTTAACAAATAAAAGAGGGGTGTGAGGGAGAGGGAAAAACTCTTAGGGTTTAATGCTTTTTTTCCCAGTACAGATACTGTAGTTCTATCTTTTCTAGAAAGTGCATGGGGTTACTCTGACTTTTATGTACTTGAAAACAACCCAATAAAATGGTTTTGGAGAAGCTAATACTGTAAGCTAATACATAATACTGGATTTATGTAGTACATGCGTTAAATATGAAGTGTTATCTTTGATGTGAAAGAGTGCATTTCTCACTGAGCTTGATGGTCATAGTGCAGAAATATTATAGGCACACTGCCAAGCTGATTTATAACAGGTCAAATTTTCAGCACATGGAATACGCAAAAAAGAATCAAACTGTGGCTAAGGGCAGTTTTACACTGAAGTCCAAACTAAAGGAAATAATTGTATAAATTCATCTTGTTAGAGCATTTCATTTAATGTTCTTAGAGGTCTAGTGATAGGAGTACTCTGTATTTCAAAAGTTAGGTTCCCATTTTATGCTAGAAGCCATAATATGATTAGTTGAGCTTTAGCTTTATTATATACATGTACATTTATATCTTTTTTTCTGAGAATTCAAGGGGGGTGAACTTAGGGTCTCTCCACAATATTATTCTTCAGATATTGGTTGGGCTACAAGAGTATAACTGGTACAGAATCACATAATGAGCTCTGTGGTCAAGGGGTGTCTTGAAACTGGGTCTCTCTGATACAAGTCTAACAATCATTACAATTATGGTTTAGTGTTAAATTCTTTATATTCAACAACTATGTGTAAACAAATCATGGCTTAGCATGATTAATGAATTTCAACTGTTAAGCATCACAGTCACTCAAACAAATGTGCTGTTCACAGAGCCATTGAGCTGAATAGCATCTACCATCTTGTCTTGCCCCAAACCCCGAAGCAGATGAAGGAAGACCAATCAAAATTGAGACAATAGCATCTCCAAGAATCAATTGATCAACACCTCAGGGGAAATCTCCATTCACCAACCAACTCCTCTAAGTTCATATGTGATGCAGACTACAAATGCTACAAGACACCATCTCCCCTGCCCTTTCTAGGGAAGCCTCACAGGGAAATGGAGTGAAACATCTGCCAGAAGCCTGCTTAGCATGTCAATACTAATCCCCTAAAGTCTGGAGAAATTTGACCACAAAGTATGTACAGTATAGCAAACCTCGACTATCTTCTGTTCCAAGAATACATAACCTATTGTGTTAAACTGAGCTATGCCCAATTCTTGGTTTTACCAGGTTTTTGAAGATGATCTTGAGAGTCCCTTGGCTGAGATAAGAATATTGTAGTCAAAACCCTCATGTTTTTGAAGTCTAGGATGAGCAAAGAAAATATATAAGTACAAATAACTTTCAGAAACAAGTAGGGAGGAATAGCATGGTATATACATTTCTTTGTTATGCACTGAAACCAGGCTGCATTGGCTGGAGCTTATAGTACTCTGAAATCGGTCTTCATACTTCTGTATTTGATGCTAAATGGCAAAATTTAAGATGATCCCATTTTTTTGTGATAGTACATAACTAAACCTGCCTTATTCAAGGCAAGTGAGTGTTCAGTCCTGATCACACTCATTAAGTTGAGTGGTGGTAAACATCCTCTGGAGACTCTTGCTGACATTTTCGCTTATTTCTGAAGTCCCAATATAGCATAGCACAGTGGTGGCGAACCTATGGCACGGGTGCCAGAGATGGCACTCAGAGCCCTCTCTGTGGGCACGCGTGTTGTTGCCCTAGTCCTAGGCCTTCAGCTGGGTTTTATAAAACCTTTTCGCTTTAGGCTTCTGCCGTCATGTGCAAAAAAAAAAAAGTTCAATCAATCAGTCAATTTCAACTTCTTGAGAGGAAAAAAAAAAGATCTTGCAAAGTTGGAATTGATTGATTGAACTTTTTAGTCCCACCCAGTTTGCTGTTACCACCGCAGCCTGCCCACCCAATGGGCCACACACACCCAATGGGCCACACCCAGCCAATGGCCACACCCACCCGGCACCTGACGATGCATAAGTGGGTTTGGGTTGCAGTTTGGGCACTCGGTCTCTAAAAGGTTCGCCATCACTGGCATAGCAAATGCTTCAGAAAACTTTACCGAAATTATTGAAAGCTGGTTGTTTGATAATTTGATTTAATATTTCTCCCCTCTTTTATTCCATTACTCTTTTTTTTCCAGAATAATCATTACAGTATTTGAGTTTCCAGTTAGCCCTTGTAAATTCTGCATAATAGCTATTTGGAGCTGTCTAGTAGATTCCAAATATAT
>NW_015401131.1:0-5324 GCF_001527695.2 Protobothrops mucrosquamatus
AAAGTCCCTAAATCGTTAACAACTTGACTCAGCACCGATTTTTTTCACCCAGTTTAAAAGTGTGTCTCATAAAAGTGAGTTGGACTCAAGGTTAATTCAGGATGACATTCACAATTCCTTTCCATATACAACTATCATCACTTATGACCTTAATTGCCAGGCTCCATTACGGTTGTAAATTGAGGACTATTGGGTGGTCGTTAAGCGGAACCTATGAGTTCCCTGTTTTGCGCCAGCATTTTCATTTCATCAGATTCTGAACTAATGAACCAAATTTGTGATGACTTGAACTCTAAGAAGGATGCAATAACAAAGTGACTTTAAATTCAGTGAAAATGTTTTTTTTTAATAAAAACACAATAGGAGACTTAAAAAGCCAAATGTAAGCCATACCATTATCTTTGCTTTTAAAAAAATGTTCTCCCCAGATGGTTTTTTTTTCTCACAAGAAAATTAAATGCCTGTGATTTTTTTAAAGAAATTGACTCCAAAAATGACAGGGAATTGTTGTTGAGGAAATCGAATTGGTCATAATCTGGAGTTTAGATCATGGTTGACCAATCTTTGGGCTTGTCTGGGCTGCACTGAGTGAAGAGGAATTGTCTTGGGCCACATACAAAATATCAAATATAGGTAATGTATATAAATAACAAACTTAATTTTTTAATATTTTTATTATCATGTGGGGCCATATTACTAGCTGTCCAGGGCTACATGTGGCTGTGGGCTGCGTGTTGGACATGCCTGGTTTACATATTGCAATAACCTAAAGTAATGAAAAAAAATTGCCAAGCGTTATTTAACAATTAGACACTAATGTGAGCTGATTATTTGCTCCCAATTTGTGCATTCTAAAAGAACTATGCCAGGAAACAAAACATAGCAATTTAAGACTCTCTAAAATGGCTGCTTGCAAAGCTGGTAAGAGAAGACCTAATGAAGAAAGGAAAGAAAGCATTTAAGATATTATGCTAATGAAGCAAACAACTTCTGTTAATCCTGTTTTGAAAATGTACATTAATTACCCTCCACACACAGGAACCGTTGCAGACGTTAGAATTGTTACCTAACCTTCCCTTAAGATTAAAAGAATTCCTAAGAAAAGTTTGCGTAACGGTTCTAACGTTTACAACAAATGAAAACAGGTCTTTTTCAAAGGGTTGATGAAGAGGCTACTGGGCAGGTAGTCCTCACAACCATTTGTTTAGTGACTGTTCAAAGTTACAGTGGCACTAAAGTCCTCGTACTTACAACCGCTGCAGCATTACCAAAGTCACGTGATCAAAATTCGGGTGCTTGGTACCTGGCATGTATTTGCGATGGTTGCAGCATCCGGAGGTCATGGGATCATCATTTGCCACCTGGGCATGTGGGCACGCTTTTAGGATGGCCGCTTAATTTGAGGTTTAATGTACAGGTAATCTTCAATTTACATTCACAACTGGGACCAAAATTAGTATTGCTAAGCAACGCAGTTGTTAAATGAGTCCCATCTGCTTTTATGACCTTTTTGGCCCTTTTGTTACACCAGTCGGTTGTTAGGTGAATCACATGGTCGTTAAGTGACTTCAGATCCCCCCTGCTACCCATTGACTTTCCCTATCAGAAGTCAGCTGGGATGGTTGCAAATGGTGATCACGTGACCCCAGAATATTGCAGCCATCAGAAATATATGCTGGTTGCCAAGAGCCCAAATTTTGATGAGGTCACTGTGCAAATGCTGTATTAGTGATAAGTGTGAGGGACCAATAACAACAACAACAACCATAAGAATAACAACAATACCAATAACAATAACTGGAGAAGATGATAAAATACAAAGACCTACAAATAGCAATAGAACGACTGTGGCAAAGGCAAGCAAAGGTAGTACCAATAGTCATAGGCGCCTTGGGTGCAATCCCAAAACAACTGGAGCACCACTTGGACACCATCATGAGCATTGACAAAATTGCCATCAGTCAATTGCAAAAGGCGGCCTTACTAGGAACTGCTTCCATCCTGCGATGAGATCTGTAATACCATCAATTCAAACATCCACATCTGCCTATCCCAGGTCCTTGGTAAGGGGACCTTGGAGGTCATCTAGTTTGACCCCCTGCTTGGGCAGGAAACCCCATACCATTTCAGACAAATGGTTGTCCAATCTCTTCTTTAAAAACCTCCAGTGATGGAGTACCTATGACTTCTGAAGGCAAATCCTTCCACTAGTTAATTGTTCTCACTGTCAGGAAGTTTCTCCTTAGTTCTAGATTGCTTCTCTCCTTGATTAGTTTCCAATCGTTGCTTCTTGTCCTGCCTTGTCCTCTTCTTTCTGGCAACCCCTGAGATATTGGAACCCTGCTATCATGTCACCCCTGGTCCTTCTCTTCATTAAACTAGACATACCCAATTTCAGCAACCGTTCTTCATAGGTTTTTGCTTCCAGTCCCCTAATCATCATTGTTGCTCTTCTCTGAACTCTTTCCAGAGTCTCAACATCTTCATAAATCGCTTTTTAAAGTGCCATTGTAACTTTGAATGGTTGCTAAACGAATGGTTGTAAGTCAAGGACTACCTGTACTAAATTTGATTGTTGGAAGAAATGGGATTAAATCCTTCCTGCCTTCCATTTGTCCAAATCCAGCGGTTGTGAATTAGATGCAGAGCTTACCTTCATGACGTCCATCATGGCTAAAGTGGGAATCCTGGTTTGAGGACAGGCTCCCTGCTCCGTGACCCTCCTCGGCATGGGGCAGCTGGGCAGCTTCCTCGTCAGAGTAACTCATCAGCTCTGGAGTTGGTGGACAGAGAGAGAGAGAGAGAGAGAGAGAGAGAGAGAGAGAGAGAGAGAGAGAGAGAGAGAGAGAGAGAGAGAGAGAGAGAGAGAGAGAGAGAGAGAGAAAGAAAGAAAGAAAGAAAGAAAGAAAGAAAGAAAGAAAGAAAGAAAGAAAGAAAGAAAGAAAGAGGAGAGGTATAATTTTGGTTCTTGAAGCTCCAGATTCTACTGACCTTCACAGCTGGCCCCAAGTTCTGTTTAAGTTGGAGAAAAAAAGACCAACAATATAAAAGCCCAAAGGTGTGGCGAATGAGAACCTCATTTGTTTCCGATAGGTTGCTAATTGGGATGAGAAAATATTTCAGCCACTGTATTGAGAAAGAGGATCAGATGCAGGGGGTGTGGCCTGGACATGGAGCCATGGGCTTTGAGCTTAATTCTGATGATTTTCTAACGAAATACCAAATTTCCTTCCCCCCCCTTTTCTGTTCTTACGTGGCATTCTCTTCCAATGACAGAAAAAGTTTGCTTACACCAGGAGTCCTTAAATTACAATCAAAATGGGGATCAGAATTTCCGTTGCCAAACGAGGTTGTTAACTTAGGTGTGCTCAGTTTTATGACCTTTTCACCAGGGTTGTTAAGCGAACCACTATGGAGCCTCAGGAAATCAAATGGTCATTAGTTGAATCTGGCATCGCCCCCATCGACTTGGCTTGTCTGAAGCTGGCTGGAAGTTTGCAAAGGGTGATCGCTTGACCCCCGGGACACTGCAATTGTCACAAATAGGTGCTGGTTGGCAAGCACCCAAATTTTGATTACGAGACGGATGCTGCTGCCACAGTTGTAAGAGTAAGGACTGATTGCAAGTCCCTTTTTCAGGGTTGCTATAAGTTCAAACGGTCGCTAACCGGACAGGTATAAGCCAAGGACTACCTGTAGCACCGTATTCTAACATGTAACTGAATTGCATTGATTGTTTTGATGCAATCATTCCTCCCCATCTGGGAAATAGCCTGATCAGTTTCTAAGATAAGTACTTAAAATAAAGATTAAGGCTACGGTGGTCCAGAGATGACAGGAATTAAAATTCAGTCATCTCTGAGATGTCATTATTACCAGAATAAAATCTGTACGAAAGAATTTATGTATTTATTTTCATCTCAATCACAACTTACGACTGCTAATGACAGATCTGAACTATGCTGAAAGGTTGCTTATTTGTTAAATAAGAACTATTATTTATTGAAACTCTTATTAAGGTCAGAGGCGCCGTGCCAATAACAGCTAATTATTTCTAAGTTATTTCTAAGTTATTTCTCATTACTATTATTATTATTATTATTATTATTAATTTTTATTATTATCATCATCATCATCTTCCGCAAATAACCTCTTTTTAAGATGAAGATGGTTATGAATGGGTTGGACGCTGGTATTGATCAGTCACATCCCTGGGATGCTTCATTTAACTCTCAGCCATATATTCACTGATGTTTATATCCATCTTTGTGAAAATATAATTATTCCTTCCCTGTGTTTGTCTGTCCAGATTGTTATTTTTTAGTGTATGAAAAGAACACGACAGAAGTAAAATGTACACACAATCCATGTAATGATATACACAATTTCTACGGGGCTTTTGGCAAGCGCCTCATAACTGGATGTCCAGTTCAGCTATCCAGGCGATGGCCTCTGGCGTCACTTCATGCAGATCTTCTAGGGTCCCTGAGAATGCACATCGTGGTGCAAACTCACGCAACATGCTTAACAGTTTGCATAGCAGCACCACAATCGCAACAAGGGGAGTCCGTCCATCCCCTCTGATGCAGGACAGAGGCCCATTTTCCAGAATACACCCCTAATTCTGTTCAATTTCGACCAGACAGAGCGAGGCCAGTCAAAACCAGATTGTTTATTAGAAGGATTACTAATGGTCAGGCCACAAGCAGGTACCTTATCCAGATGTGAATACCTGACCAAAAGTGATCAACCTATGAATGTTTATGCAGAAAAAAAGATCCACCATATTTCAAGGGTCTGAAAGTAAGGCCGATGTTGGAGGCTGTAAAACTGTGGTTTTTTTAACCAAGGTCCCTTTAAGACACGTGGACTTCAGCTCCTGAATCTGTCTTCCCCATTGACTTTGCTCATCAGAAGGTGGCAAAAGGGGATCACGTGACCCCGGGACAGAGCAACTGTCATAGGTACATGCCAGTTTCCAAGCACCAGAATTTTTATCACAATACCATGGGAATGCTGCAATGGTTGCAAGTGTGAAAACTTGTATGAAGTTGTAATTTCAAATGGTCACTAAATGAGTGGTTGTAAGCTGACGTCTTACAACCTACACCAACTTCTACTATCTGAAGTCTTCCACATCGATGGCTCAGGAATTCTGGGAGTTGAAGTCCACAGGTAGTACAGGAGCCATAGTTGGGAAAAGAACTTGGACATAATATAGAATTAGAAAACTGGCAAAAGTTATGGGAAAGAAATGCTAAATTAAGGAAAGCAGTGGCATATATAAAGAAAACTTATATAAAATGTTTTACAGATGGCATTTA